>NW_020203415.1:1806-10956 GCF_001531365.2 Cynara cardunculus var. scolymus | reverse complement strand
ACAAAAGGCTATATGAGAAACTCTTATCCGGATAAGATTAGATATACTTTGCAAGGGATTKAGCGGATAACTAAATCGATGAGTTCATGTGTCCGTATTCATTAAATCGCTTGTTGCTTTGTTTTTCCAAGTCTTTAAATCGTTCAATCGTTGAGCGGTTTAATTCCTATCTTTGAGCGATTTTTTTTTTGAGCGATTTATCCTTAAACCGGACAAGTCTTGACCGGTATTCTTCTAAATCATACATGCCTTGAGCGATTTATTGTCCGAATTATCACTTAGATATTTTTCATCACATAAATCGGACACCTCTTGACCGATTTATTCTAATCCGGATAAGCTTTGAGCGATTTAGAATCTGAACGGTTTTTGACTTTGACTATAAATAGTCGACTCATTTTTACTTTTTACTTTTTATCTCCTTTAACTGTTCAACGTCGTCTCCGCTCAACTCTGGTTCTACGTTCAAAGATCTTCTCAGTCAATTTATTCTACAGTTTCATCTTTCTTAAATCAAGGTTTATATCATTTGATTCCTTATACACATACCTTGATCGTATGGATTTACTTTGAACATTTGGACTGTTGGACTTTATCTTCTCATTACCTTCATAATTGAATCTGAAAATGGAATAATAAGAGCATAAACTCAAATAAAAATGGTTTTATCTTGGTTTGATTGTGTATTTTGATTTCTTTTTAGTGTATTTTGATTGTTTTGTGTGTATTTTGTTTTTTATTTTAGTGTGTATTTTTGAATTTTTTTTACTGTGTGTGAATTGTGTGTTGAACGGAGTTCTATCCGATCAACCTTAATCCGGTTGATGATTGTCCGATTTAAATCTTTTTCATGTTTTTTAGACTTAGTAATTTTTGTGTGTGAATGATATGTTGTCCGGACTTCTAATCCGGTCACAACTATGTTTTTCTTTTAAGTGTTAGAATGTTCGTATGTTGTCCGGACTTCTAATCCGGTCAACTTGTTTTAATTTTTTTTCTAAGTGTTTGTGTTTTTGTGTGTGTTTTGTTTTATTTTTTATTTTTTTTGTCTCGTCAATTTTTTTAATTGTTTTATTTTTTTTAGAGTTTAATTTTTTTGTTGTTGTGTGTGATATATTTTGAATGAATAAAATGGTTTCTAATATTTTAGATTTTTTACAGGTTAATGGCGGAACACTGACATCAATCTGACGAGGAATCACATGTTCCTTCCGTTAGATCTGATAACATTCCCATTCACCCGCCCAACCAGTATTCCATCTGAAACCCTTTTTCCACAAATAAAATATCTTGACATAAAACCAAATAACCACGTCTTTTCCTTTGCTATGCCAGCTGAATACCCGATCACTATAGAAATCCTGAAAGGCCATCCTATTTTATATTCTCTATCTGCAAATACACCAGTTCCGATGGTGTATTTACAACAATTCTGGAGCACACTGACTTTAGAAAAAGACGGGGACGCTATTTACTTTCAAGGCGAAGTTGACGAATTTGTCAATCGTCTGACATTGAAGCGTCTTAGAAGAATTCTTCGTCTACCCGGACCAGGCTCTACTGGTTTTGAAGATTTTATATCAGACAAACAACTATGTCTGGATATCAAGCGTCTAGGATGCTCGGCAGTTCTGAACAACCCAACTCAATTCAAAAGACGATTCCTGCCTTCAATCTGGCACTTACTGTTCTTTATTTTGAATAGATGCCTGACGTCTAAGACAGCGGGCATAGATACATGCAGTAGCTCATTCCTTAAATTCTTTCATGGTGTCGTCTTCTCCAGAAACTATGACTACGCCTTAGTCATATGGAATGAGTTGGTAAAGCTAGTCAATGTGAAAAGATTCCCGTCAAAAGCTCGGAAATTTGTGCCATTTTAGAGATTTCTACAATTGTTCATTAGGGCCATGATGAATGCAAATGAAGATATTCCAGCCAGGCCAAACGCTGAAAAAGGGCCTACATTTGTCATGACCAAAATAAGGCAGCATACTGAAGTGGAAGACCTGGATTCAATAATGCTAGTACCACCAGAACTGATTGCCCTAGCTGATCAGACTGCTCAGTGTGTAATAGACTATAGGAGAGTGATAGATCCAATAGTTCAACCAGAACCGGTTGAACTTGCCCACGGATCACCCCATGCCTCAGCTGTGAGAGTGCAGTTAGAATTAGAAGAGAGTGTTCAGGAACAGGGGTTACCTGAACAGGGAACTGAGCTGAGAGAAAAAGTATCTGAGAAGGGTGAACAGGCGGGGGGAGCGTCTGATCAGCAAAGCACTCCAATTGTCAGTACTTCCTCAACTTCAAGTTCGGAAGCTTCTTAATCTGATTATAGGGCAGATTCTGGTAATGGTCAAGACGATGATCAGAATGATGATTATGATGAAGCAGAAGATCGTGATCAATCCATTCCAGCTCAAAATATAGCAATTGGTACTATTGTTGATGACATAAATGATATCTTTCCTGAATATTCAACTCAACAACCTTGTCCAAGCTTGCAGTCTTTGTCTTTCAACGTTGAGGAATGTGATGATTACGATCGCATACTTCAAGATATMCCTGATGATGGAGGAGATGAGGGAGTTAATGTTAAAAATGAAGAGAGGATGAGAGAAAGGGAAGAAAAAGAAAACGGAGAGGGTGAGAGTGGAGCAAAAAAGAAGATCAAGCTCCTATCCAAACTGATACACTTAGCCGGGCAAACCACATCTGCTACTGACATTCATCCGTTGAATGTTAGTATTGAACAAGACATAGCTAGCCCAGTTATGCATTTGCACACCCCTCCTATCCACTCAATTGGTTCTCAACAACCGATTGTTTCATTTTCACAAGGGGATAGAGCTCATATGCTAACCACTTCTCATTTGGAGAATGTAGTTATTGAAATAAGTAGGCCGCTGCCCCAGCCTACGACTTCGATTCTGTGCACCTCGAGTCTAGAGACGATACACATAGGTACACATGAGTCAGGAGCATCTGTTGCTCCAAGTGCAGTTCTTAGTGAACTTGCTGGAACGACCAGAGTGGTGTCTTTTGACATTTCACAAGGACAGGTCGAAAGTCCTACCAATGCTAACATCATGCCAACATTGAACGTATGCACAACAGTTTATTCAACTGTTGTTACAACTGGTATTCTACATGAACAGGAGTGAGTTTATCCGACTTCGTGTTAAGGGAATACCTTGACGGCGCCCTAAAGGATGTTCAAGATAATATGGATGCTCAAATGGCTAGTATCAAAAGAATTTTGAAGGGGAAGGAAGTCGTAGACGAAGAGCCACCATCTGTGCCATCACCACCACATGTTCCTGAACCACCAGTACCAGATCAATCGGTGGATGAACTAAAATAGTTGCTTTTTGCAAAATTGATGGCGTCTCAAAATCCAGATGCTGAGGATGCAGATTTGGTTGGCCTCTTACGTCAACAATTAGACGTAAACCCTTTTGTTAGAGCCTCAGAGTTTTTGGCTTTCCAAGATGTGGTTACTTCTAGCTTTTCCAAAGTTAGCAAGTTGATCACATCTAACACCCAAGATCTTAAAAGTTCAATAGGAGCCCTAGCTGAGTGGGTGTCTACCTTAGAAGAAACCTGCAGGTCTCAGGCCATATCTCTTAAACGAAGGCATGACGATCAGGATGATCCAGATAGTCATGAGGGGGAGAGAAAGAGACAGAGATTGGCCGAGCCATCTGAACAAGGTGCAAAGGTCAGTGACGAGCCATCAACTCAAGACGTTATTGCTGAAACCTCTGCCCCGGAATCTGTTCGGGAAAGAGTAATTGAGGCTATTGCTGTTGAAGATGAAGATATGGAGACAAGTCCTACGATCGAGCCAATGGTTGAAAAGGCGGCGGACTCCACGGTAGGAACAAGGATGCTATTGGATTTGTCTGCCAATGTAGGATTCAACGAGGTGTTCTCTACAACTCTGGGTGGAGAGCAAGATTTTGGAGAAGACATTGACAATATCGACGAGTCGACTGGGATCTATTTTGACTTTGAAGTTGATATTAATGATGAAGATCCAGTCTTTCCTGTCCAAAAAGAACGTCAGTCTGTTCCAGAATCTTCCACTGCAGCTTTACCTGCTCAAAGAGAACAAGTTGATCCAACTGAAATCTTCACCAGAGACTATGTGCCATTCCATATTAGAGCAAATTTTCCTGGATATGATCGAGCAAGGATCCGAGAGCCATATCTAGAAGATATCTACTTTGGAATCTTCATCCGACATAGAAAAGTGCTAAGTGGCGACAAAGTTCTGGGTATTCATAAGCAGACAAAAGAATATCGTACTGAATACTGACATCTTCTGAAAGCCAAGTGCATACCGATTAGTGAAGTGCGTACAAAGCATAGGATCGTATCGATTAAACAAATTGATGCTCAGAAGTTGTTAAGAATCTGGTATCCTGTTTTCACAGTAACAAGACAGGATGGTCAGATTTGGAGATTCAGCGAAGCAGACTTTTCGAACTTATACTTAGATGACCTTGAATATATGTATTTTGAACTCAAAAACATGATGATCAGAAAGGAAGGAGAATTGGTTGCTCTTGAAGCAATCAAGAGATTTATACGCTGTCATGTAAAACTGGCAATGGTCATTGATGTACAGATGGGCCTTGAAGACTATCAGCGTATCATCAATCTTAAAAGACCAAATCAAGGCCTAGAAGACATTGAAGGCTATCCAATGTATATGGTTCTTGAAATCCCAGAGTTCAGGGTCGTCTACTTTGCTCAACTTCAAGTAAAAAAAGTTCATGAGGTTTAGCAAGCTGAATAAATATTCTGATGGCACGATAAAATTAGTGAGAAGGGCACTTGACTTAAAGAGGGTGATGAACGATAAAGCTGCTGAATCAGAACGGATGAGTTCCAAGGAAAGATACTTGCTGGTAAACGCGATAAACTTGCTCGAGGAAAAGATCCAATATAGGAATGCTCTGAGAAGGCTGGAGAAAATTCTTGGACTGCGCAAGACGAAATTCACAAGAGTCCAAACTTGAATCCAAAGGGGGAGAATGTTGGGTTTGAGTTAGAGCGTTAAAGTTGTATTCAAGTTTCTCTTTAGAATAGCTTTATTTTGTAATAGTGTAGTTTTACTATTTCCTAGTATAAATAGTATTTTCCTTGTAATTGTCATTACCAAGTGATTAGCAAAGTGTAATCAAGATTTTCAGCTGTAATTCTCTTTCACTCAATCTAATCATTCTTTGAAGATATTCTTTCTACTTTTATATTCATCTTAATTCTTGAAGATTGTATGATGTTTGTATGATTTTGGACTTCACAATCATCCTTTTCATCAGAGTTCTTACTTATGCTGCACTCATAAACCACATTTTCAATATTTTGCCTTAAGAGAATGGTTTTTCCATTGACTTTTACCTTTTTCAAATTAGCTTTAGGTTTTGGATAAAAGTCAGGTTTTTGAACACATCCAAGTATTAACGTGGATTCAAGGGTGGATTTCTTGTTCTCGATGAAAGAGTCAAGATCATTGAATCTGATTCCTTGGTAATCCTTTTGTCCATTTAATTTTTCATAGACATCTTGCGCATCTTCGTATTTCTTCATCAAGAGTTCATTGGTTTGAAGCTTCTAATGAAGGATTTCCCTTTCTTTTTGAAAGAAATCCTTAAGAGCTACTGAATTTAATCGTTCTGCCTCAGGTTCTTTCAAAGCTTTTACCTTATTCTCTAAATATTTAGAGATTCTCTTGTTTACATCCATTAGTTTTTCTTCCTCTAATTTTTTTCAGTGATGCAATGCGAGTTTTTTCCTTAACTACTTCAGCCTTTTCTTCAGTAAGAAGATCGGTCTCTCTTTTGTATAAACTAACTTCTTTTTCAGCTTTTAGTCTTTCAGCTTTTCAAAGTTTAATTTTTCTTTTAGTTTAAGAAAATCTTCTGAAAGCTTAATGACCCTTAACTCTAACTCTGATAGAGCAGAGCTGGTTTCATCGAGGGAAGAATCACATACCTGGTCATGAGAGTCGGAAATGGATTCTGCATTGGACTTGGCCATGAGGCATATGAGTGCCTTGTCTCTTCATCAAACGAAGAATTGGACACTCAGTTTTCTTTCTCAGCCATCAAGCTTCGCTCTTTAGGATTGTACTTGTTCTTGTAGTAGTCTGCATCCTTGACTAGTCGTCCTTTGCATTCCTTAGAAAAATGGCCTATCTTCCCGTATCGGTAGCAATGAAGACCATCTTTCCTTCCGTATCCTCCATCTCTTCTGTCTTCTCTCCTTTCTTCTCTGTCTTCTCTTCCTTCTCTTATTTCATCTCTCTGATGGAATTTCATGGACTTCTGTTCATAAGAGGGCTGATATTTCTCCATTCTGGAGTCTCTTCTGCCGTCTCTTTCATAGGGCTTCTTGACGAACTTTTTCTGGAATTACTTGGTTATCAAGGCCATAGAATTGGCAAATGCCTTGAGATCATCATTAGAGTCAGACACTTCTTCTTCGGATTCTGACTCAACGATCAATCCCTTCTTGCTCTTTTTCTTGTGATCTTCGGAAGAGCTCTTTATTATCTCTTTCTGTTCTGCTTCCAGGGCGAGAGGTCCATCAATGGACACCTTTCTCTTCAAAATATATTTTTCTTGAGAAGCAAGAGTTCATAGACGTCATGAAGTGACTAGTCTAAGTCCTGATTTGCTTGGAGGGACATCAACAATTGAGCCCACTCATCACCGAGACTTTTGAGGAAAAAGACATTATTTTCCTCTTTGGTCCTGGCAATGTCGTTTCTACGGCATTGATTAATCAATGTGTTGAAATGATCATATGTCTTTTGTATCGGTTCATCGGGCAATGGCTTAAAGTTCGTGTATTCGTAGCACCCTGCGGTTCTTCTTAGTCTTAGCGCCTCCCTCCAGTTGACTGGACAGTTCATCCTATATCTCCTTTGCTGTTGTACAAGCATCAAAAGATTGGAATATGACTTTGGGAATGGCCATGATAATCAGCCTCTTGGCCTTCATGTCTGCCTCTACCCTTTTAATGTCATCTTCATCCCAGTTGCTCTCATCCTTTACCTTGTAATAAGCAGCAACTTCAGCCGTGGTAGTCGTTCCAAGAACTCTTGGAACAAGAGTTTGAGGAACATATGGGCCTTCCATAACATACCTGAGTAGATTTCTGTCCATCCCCTCCAGGAAGTTTCACCATGTGAATCCTCCATTATGGATACTCTTCACGTTGAAGAGTTGGAGGTTTGGTGAGGGAACCCACACTATAGGCAGAATTCTAGTTGGCCATTAAAATGATTTGGAAGAGAAGAAGAAAATTTTTATGAATGGAGAAAATTGAGAGATTTTTTAATATTCAGATTCAAATTGATCGTTTTGATTGGAAAATCAATCAATCTGCTCTGATACCAATTGTTGATCCCAGATCTCTCAATAACACGAAGATTTAAGTTATGAAGAACCTAAATCTGTCATATTTAAGTTATGAAGAACCTAAATCTGTCATATGGATGAATAATAGTGAAGAACAGCTTAAGAATATTCAAGATAATTTACGAAGCGTCAAAGATCTCACTATTATTACTTTGATAAGGAGGAACGACAAAGACTACAAGGAATGTAAAAGCTATTTATACTAGTAATCTATTTTAGGAGATACCTATCTAGGGAGAAGATATCTATGAGATATTAAAGGAAAATATATCTATTTAGAATTATGGAAATAATCTCAATCTCCTTGGCGAAATAGAAATCCAGCTGTCGATGAGTCATCTCCTGCTATCTTCTAGGAGGCATGTTCAACCATGAACCTTTATGATTCTTCTTGCTTGGATATCTTTGATTGAACAAGTGTTGAATACTCCAAGTGTTGAATACTCCAAGTGTCAATGACCAGAGGGGTGATGGAAATGCCTTGTTCATCGCACCTATGGATCCTTCATCGCATCTTTGGTTGGCCTGGACACTTAGGATTTCTTTCTGCTTTTCTTCCATCGGCCCTCTGCACTTCCACACTTGTATATTTTTCATTACTTTTACAATAAGAATGATGGGGTCTAACAATCTCCCCCTAAGTAATGAAAAATTAAACAAGTGTGGAAGTGCAGAGAAGGAAAGAGAAATAAAAATAAGAGAGAGGAAAATACGACTTAAAAGTTGTGCAATTATGAAGAAAGTAGCACCTTCTCATCCACGATTGGATGGAATTTTGAGGGGTCATGTGTGTCAGAACAGTACACACGTCTCAAAAAAATAGTATCGTTTAAATAAAAATGACATCATAAAACATTTCATTTTCCATTTCCCTTTAAACGAAAAGTTTAACATATTAAAAAACAATATACTTAAGAATATGAAAAGTTTTTGAAAAGGTTCAGTGATAAGAAGAATCACTGAAGAAAAGTAAATCTTTTAAAACATTGATCATTGAAAGAGAAAAACTTTAGTGATGGTTTTGTTTTAAGAAAAGAAAAATATATCTTAGAGAGAGATATTTCCATAAATGGTTCAATGATGAAGGAAACACTAAAACAATCTTTTAAAACATTTGAAGCATTGAATAAGGAAAGTGTTGGGTTTAAGATTAGAGCTAAAGTGTTGTATTCAAGTTTCTCCATTTACTTAGCTTAATTGTAATTAGTTTAGTTTTATTTCCTTAGTATAAATAGTCTTTTCTTTGTAATTGTAATTACACAATTGATTACATCATTAATAAAAAAAGGTGATTTGACAGCAAAGTAATTCTCTCTCTCCAATCTATCTTACATTCATCTTTGTTCTTGAGATTTGATGAAGATTACTTCAAGATTCGTATGAAATCTGGACTTTTCAATTGGTATCAAAGCAAGCTGCAGCAGTTTGGATTTGAAGATATCCATTTTACACATTTTGCACGAATTTTTGTTAATTTTTCGATCTGATTCGTCTTTGTTCATACTGTTCTTGACTGTTCTTGAGAAATTTTTTTACCAGATTGGTTTTTGGGTCATAAATTGCTCATTTTTGGGTGTTATTAATCAAGATTTACATCGCCAGTTTCGGTTTTGCATTCTATACAACTTTGATTCACACCATTTTGTGATTTTCACAAGTTTTGATGCTGAAAATGACCAAAATCGAGTTTTAGTTTTTCTGGAAAAAGTTTATA
>NW_020203415.1:0-1566 GCF_001531365.2 Cynara cardunculus var. scolymus | reverse complement strand
CTTGATCGGATTTTGACCGGTTTAACCAATCGTGAGGTAAGTGTGCGGTTTAGGAATCCGCTTGGTAAGTAAGCGGTTTATYCTAAAATCGTATCTTGAACGGTATTTGTTTCTTGAACGGTATTTGACTTTGAACGGTGTTTGACTTTTGTTAATTGATTGAATCTTTGATTTTTGATCGGTTTAATAAGTTTGACTTGTTGACCGGTTTATCTTTGTGATTGATTTAGATTTGTGCGGTTTATACTTGTATAATTTTAGTGTTCAATCTTTGCATGGTTTTTGTGCGGTTTAAGTTCGTGTGTTGCCCGGATTCATAATCCGGATAACTTGTTCATATTAGATATATTGTTGATCGGACTTCTAAACCGGACAACATTGTGCGGATTGCTAATCCGGACAAGTTTTGTGCTTATTTGCATGTGTTGAATGTGTGCATATTACAGTTTACATTTTATCAGATACATTTTTGGTAAACTGATCTTTTAAATTCAAACTTTGAACTGCAGTAGATCCTAAATTTTCATACTACAAAGATGAGTTCAAAAGAAGCGATGGCGATTGGTACTGATACCAAGCCACTAGTATTGTTTAGAGGAGATTACAATCAGTGGAGAGATAGATTTTTGAATTTCATTGAAAGATTGAAGGAAGGAGAAATGATTTTACAATCTCTACAGGAAGGTCCAGCTGAATTCTTTATGACTGTACCAGCTGATCCTGTTATGGGCATTCCTGCACAGAAGTTACCAAAGCGTAAAGATCAATATACTCCTGAGGACAAGGAAAGATCACATGCTGACGTGCTATGCAAATCATACATGATGCAAGCATTAACCAATGACATATACACAAGCATAGACAGCTACAAGTCATCTGGCCACAGCATGTGGATACAAATAGAGAAAATGATGATGGGATCTAAGGTTGGAACTCAACTGAAGATCACTAACCGTATTTCTGCGTACGAAGAGTTCAAGGCTAGGGAAGGAGAAAGCCTTGATGATGTCTATAACCGTCTTGTTAGACTGCTGAATGAGCTCACGAAGAACGGAATTTCTAAAACTAACATCGAGATAAATGTTAAGTTTCTTAACAATCTCCAACCAGAGTGGAAAACATTTGCCTACAATATCAGATTCAACAAACAGTTATCTGATATTGATGTACATGAAATTTACGAAACTCTGAAGCAGAATGAGCAAGATGTTTTAGAAATCCGTAAATCTAAGAAGAAGGAAAAGGAAGTATCTGAYCCTTTAGCTCTTGTAACTGAGAAGAAGGAGAAGAAGTATAAAGGCAGATCTGGGAAGAAGGTTGTTGAAGTTAGTTCATCAAGCGAGTCTGAGCAAGAACATAGTAACATCTCAGAATCTGACTCTGAAATCAAGCAAGCTATGGCCTTGCTRACCAAAGCTTTCAAGAAGTACAAGTTTGCCAAACGGCCACACTCGAATAATCAACGATTCTCATCCGGATCAAAGTACGATTACAAGGACAAGTTCGGAGAGAAGAAGAAATACGAAGAGAAACAATTCGAGAAGAAGTACGAGCGAAAGCCAGAAG
>NW_020203414.1:19479-20575 GCF_001531365.2 Cynara cardunculus var. scolymus | reverse complement strand
GTTCTTAATTAATTTTTAAAGATTAATTAACAAGTAGTTAACAAATCCGCCGGAAATCCGCCGGAAAAACAACCTGTTTAATTTTTTCGACGGATTTTCTGGCGGATTTCCGTCGGAAGTCAATAAAAGTCAATTTTTTGACTTCTGCCGGAAATCCGCCGGAAATGCCCAGTTTTCTAGTAGTGTTTTCTATTTTAGTGCCTTACATACATGTACCATAATAATCAAGATAATTATGAAAAACATGAAACATCTTAATTTATTTCATATTTTCTTCATAATTGTTTTTGGATATTAGTAATCGTCGATTTTTGTTCAATCTTTCACCATGAAATCATTGACGACTTTACTATCCATAAATCTGAGTTAAAATTTGCTTGCTAAATTTTATCTACAAGCATGAACATCTATGCTATATATTGATCTTTTGGAATAAAACAAAATGCAAAAGATTTCAACGAATCATTATTAGTCGATGATTATCAGGTGTGTTGGTTTATATGTGAACTTACTAATATAATATAATCTTAATCATATTGTACGTGAACCAGTTTACTACCTATAACCCAGATTCATATGTCAACTTTTGAAATCTAACATAAATTTACATGTAAATATTTAATCACAAATTGCACGTGAATTATTTTACAACTTGTAACCTACATTCATATCTAAATTTTAAAACATATATATGTATCATCATAGATGTTAAATTAAAGACAATAAGGTTCTTGTTATTTTAGATAATCTAGTTTAAAAAGAAAACGAGTACTCCATTTATGTAAAACGAGTAAAAATGAAAAAAAAAAATCGGTGGATTAGTGATTTTATGATTTGTATTAGTGATTTAATTATACAAACGTTCAAAATGTCTCGCTCAACTTTCTTAAGATCATTAAATTAGGCACTTTATATATATATATATATATATATATATATATATACTATATTATAAAGCATTTGGCTAAAACTCTTAAAAACTCTTAAAACTCTTAAAAACTCTTAAAAACTCTTAAACCCGTTCATCCCTATCCGATTTCATCTCATATCTGAATTCGTGTAACTAACTGCAGATAAACACAATCAAATACAGGAT
>NW_020203414.1:13738-17709 GCF_001531365.2 Cynara cardunculus var. scolymus | reverse complement strand
AAATTATATTATTAAACTAAATATGAATTACTTCGTTATTGTACATAAATTAAATTATTAAAAAATTACACAAAAATTGAGGAATATCAAATAGTTAATTTGATACTAATATCGATATATTTTTGTCAAAATTTTATGATATCTTCAAACATATATTTTATTCAAAAATAAAAACATCATCGTTTTCTCAAAATCAYATAAAGTCATATTATAACATCAGCTGAGATAAATAATAAAATGAAATATTAAAATCATGATGTATCTCGCTGCATTGCGCGAGTACGTTTCTAGTATATATATATATATATATATATATATATATATGTTTAAGATTGTTAGACCCCAACTTGTGAAAGTGTAAGTAAGAAGTCTCTTACTCTAGTCAATAGGACTTAGTCTATTGAAGCGGTCTGGACCAAGAGCTCTCATGTAGAAGAGGTCAAGAACCAGAGCTCTTACTCAAAGAGTGAAGGTTCCCTTCATACAGAGCCCGCACTCAATCTCCATGGACGATCAAGCCTTATGCGCCAAAAAGCATAAGCGCTTGATGCAAAGCTACAACTCCAGACACAGAGCCTCTGCATAGTACATGCATAACTGTCATCTAACTAAGTGTCACCGCCTGTTATATTAATTTTTCAAACCCGGGAGGCACCATTTGCAGCTAGCAGGCCACGTGGCAACTCCCCACAGGTGGTGAGAAAACCGCTTCAGTTTTCTGACGATTGGGGGCGCATTACACTCGAGTAATTTGTTTCTTTTTCTATTTAAACAAATCAGTTTTTTTTACGCTTACAAAGATTTTCCAAGAACTCTTCGTCTTCAAAGCTCTCAAAACTGCCATTGATATTCCTTCAAGCTCTCAAACCATTTTCTGGAATTGCAATCTGTGGTGGAATCTTCATCTTCACTCGTCAAGTAAGTCAATCAAACCTTTTCTTCAACCCAGTTAAAGAATCAAGAACCGATTCTTGATAAACCCTAGTTTTTCAAACCCTTCACTATTCACAAAAACCTGCAACTATGTCTTCTTCCGAATCAGGGAACTCTCAACACTACTACCCTCAAGACTGTTAAGGAAACCAGCCAAAACATGGTTCTTCTTCCACTCAAACCCAACAACCATGCCCTTCAACTCTCACTAGACAACTTTGACCAACAATTTCACCGTGTTATTGATATCCTCCAACACCATTTTTTGAACCCTGCCCTGACGAACACTGATGATCTTGTACCTGAAAGATTCATCCAAGAATCCTGGCAAACCTGCTCCATCACTGATTCCCAATGAGGGATTGTTGGAGACTTTTATGTGCCATCTACAAAGGAGTTCATCAATGTCCGTATTTCGAGGTCCCTGTTCTCACGAGTTCTACAAATCCCTACAAAGACGGACCTAGGGCTAAATGAATATACCCCTCTCCAATCTAGGGATGAAATTGTCTCGTTCTTGAAGTTCTTGGGGTACAACAAAGCCATCCAGTAACCGCCTCAATACCGCCACCAGTACCTGCCCCCAATGTGGAACACCATGTTCACATTGGTGAATTGATCGTTGACCGGGAAGATTGGGAGTATGGACATGTGCTCCACCAACATCCTCCAGATTTTGTATGGCATCTTCTTTGACTTGTCATTAGACTACTCCTTGATCCTCTACACAGAGTTCAAGGCCGTTGTCGCCAAGAAGTGCCAAGAGGTGGCTAAAGGGAAGGAATTGCCATCGCTCTTGTTTCCTCGCTTTCTGGGTCTTTTTCTAAGACCCGTTCTCGACGACAACAACATTGACGTGGGACGTCTGCCTGTGCACAAGGTGAATGTGCTCACCCACTACAAACCCACCATCAACAAAGAAGGCTACGCTTTAGAGAGGCCTATCCCAATGAAGCTCTTTGCCTATATGAAGACGAGGGAGGTAAGAAGAGCGTACAGACGTGCACGCGAGGCACTAGAACCAGTGCCTCGAACCCCGGCACGCATAGGTACAAACCAAGAGGATAAGGAAACATAGGACACTCAAAGGCCTCAGGCAGAAGAGGAGGAGGTAAGATTGGAAAAAGAAAGAGAGAAACAGAGAAAGAGAGAGGAGGCAAAGAAAAAGATAGTAAAGAGGGAGAGAATGAGGAAGGAAGAGGATGATCGAGCAGAACGAGCAAGACTTGCAGAAATTGCTTGTTTGAAAGAAGAGGAAGAGCGAGTAGAGAGAGCAAGACAGACAGAGATTGCTCGTCTCAAAGAAGAAGGGAGAATCAGAGCAGAGGAAGAAGCCAATCAAGGCTTGGAGCACTCCTCTAGCTCTGACGAAGAGGATGACCAAGAGCACTTTGATGATGTTGCTGGGTCATATACTTCAAGTGACGAAAGTGAAGAGAATGAAGAGGAAGAAGAAGAAGATGAGGAGGGAGGAAGGAGGAGGTGCAGAAGCTGCTCTGCCTCAGGGCGAGCCAGAGTAGCCTAGGATGGCGAATAGGCACATATACTTTCCTAGCCTAACTTCTAGTGCAAACACATCATCTGACTCCAGTGGTCGAGACACGAAGGTCATTGAAACAGAGGTGCACACCTGGAACCTAAACCTGCCAAACCAACCAGAGGTCACATCTGCCTCTGGTTATGAAATCCAAAGGGAAGCCACGTATCAAGGATCGCCCTCTCAAAAGGGTGAAACCTTTGAACGAATAAGTGATATGTCTTCCCATATCACGCCACTATCCTATATAGAGGAATTTGTTTCCTTTGCACATGTAGATTTCCCACCTTATTCAGAGCAAGGGTTAGGTGCACCAGACGTGGAGATTCTTGACCAATCTTCTCGTCCACTCATGGAGAGTCCTCTGGCTGGCTTTGAACCTGCCTTGGATACTCTTCATGATAGAACAGCAGTAGTGACTTCTCCTCAAGGAGAGCCACAAGGATCTGCCAGAAATCCTTCCTTGACCAACATCAATCGAGTCGAGCAAGAAGGTGTCCTTGGAACGAGGACTAAATCTGGCTCATGTGTTGAGCCAAAGGTTACCCCAACAACTTATGTCACAAGGGACGAGTTTCAGTCCTTTGCCACCAATATATTCTGCTCCTTGGAAGAGCTAAAACTCAACATGGCCCATGCAGAGCCATCACCTTCTGCATCTACTCTGGATGAGATACGATGTTAGGACTGAAAGTCAGTGTAAAATTGCATTCGTCTTGAAAGTTACTATTGTCTATAATCAAAATAGACATCGTGTTTGATTTTGTATGTAAGGTTTGACTTTGACTAGGCTTTTAATGTTTGACCCTATAAATAGGGTGTTAGTCTTGTAATTGTAAAGGATGCTCATTGTAAATTCATAATACGTAATAGAAGAGTTGACCAAACTTTGAATGTTGACTATTTCTCTCTTCTCCATCTCTATGATATTTCTATAGATATCAGATCTGCCATTGTTATTGAAGCTTTATTGAAGATTGATTGATTGTGGACTCACATACGAGCATCCATAGCAGTATTGAAGGTCGAATCATTGACAAATGCTTCTCGACTCGATACTCTCCAGGAATTGACGGCTAAAAATGCAGAGGCCCTGCAAAGGGTCATATCATGTATTCAGATGGATGAAGCTTCCACTTCATCTCATGACGCCCAGGTGCTCATCCCTCTCAATGTACCTGTAGACTATGTCAATCAGGCGGTAATGCATGCTCCAGGTGACAGACTCCTCTAGAAGATGACAAGTCTCACATCAGACTTCAACAGCAAAGCCACGGAGGCAGCATAATCAATACGACGTTCCCTGGCTGGCTTCAACTATCGCATGGACATGGAGATTCAAAGATTTGGGGACGCTGTAGAAGAGCTTTGATGTGCTAAAATCGTAAGTATGCACACAGTGGGCACAAAGTCCCCAAAGTGGTGGTGCAAGTGCACGCCGACACTATGATCGCTTCAAGTAATAGAGTGGTATAGTACCAAGATCGTTTCCACAGGGACC
>NW_020203414.1:8485-12718 GCF_001531365.2 Cynara cardunculus var. scolymus | reverse complement strand
AGAAGGCTTTTCAATCAAAATAAAGGTAGGAGTACTTTCATTGTCTTTTCATCACTTCAACCAGGTCCATTCTTCCAAGCAACTAAATGTTTAGATCTGAACTCAGAATTAAATCTCATTAATATCCAAGGGAATGAATATCTGAATTTTGTTCAAATCCAACTAGATGCAAATCTGCCATAAGATGATTGTGAGCAGAAAGTGGGCATTTTACCAACAGTAATGAGTTTTTTTAGAAATAATTAAATTCTTGACCTTTCATCACCTCTTAACATATTTTGGACCAAAAATACAAGATAGGAGTAAAATGGGTACCAACGACACAATAAAATAGGGGTATTAAACAACAAATAACTCATACAAAATGAGAGTTATCACACCCCCAAACTTGAGGTATTACTTGTCCTCAAGTAAAAGAAAATAAATAGAAAGACACCTAAAGAAAGGAACAAGAACGAAACTTACAGAAGGTGTTGGAAATTCGTCTAGTCAAGAGGATGTACAATTTCTTGCTTGATCTTCGTAGTGTTGTCGTTAATCAGTAGGGCTTTTGGGTTAGTGTTTTTGGCAATGATAGCGTGTATCCCTCCCCCAAACTTATCCTATACTACAAAAGGGTTTGAAACAAAAGTTCTCATTGATTCACTTTTGAGTACTTGGAAAAAGTTCATGACCCATTCTTGGCATAAACTTGCCCGTTCGGATAACCGGACTTTTTATTTTCGTCTTCCAATTTTCCGAAGACCGATTCTTATTATTATTTTTTTGTTTTGTTTTCTTTTCTCTATTTCTTTTTCTTCCTTTTTTTTCATACCTCCCAATTTTTCGAAGATATATTTTTTTCTTGAACACATCCTCCCAAACTGAATGATAACAATTTCCCCATTGTTGCCAATGGGACCAAAACGACACGGGTTGGGTGCAAAGGGAAAAGTGTTTGAGTTGAAAATAGAAGGAGGGCCTACATCCTTTTAACTTTAACACTACGAAAAATCATCCAAGAATGTTGTACCTGAAATAAATAATGGAACTAGACAAAGCAAAAAGAAATCCAACACCAATTTTCATAAATATTCACAAAAGAAATGACATTCCGCAAATCATACACAAAAGACGGAATAAAAGTGTATCTGTACCCCAAAAGATATACCCAAAAATAATGTTTTAAGAGGTAACAATGAAAAGTCGAGAATTAAACCATTTTATRCAAAACTGCTTACTGTGGGCAAGCAGGGACTGCATCAGCCTCCTTGGAGCTTTGGACAAGGGGAGCAGCAACTGGAACAGCAACAACAGGAATGATCGCAGTCGTGGTAGGTAATGTAGCAGCAACAGGAACATGAGGAGCAGGAGAAAAAGGCACAACAACAATGGAAGTAACCGGCATGTGAGTCTGCAAGGGCGGGAAGCATCGAACTTGGGGAGGGCAAAGACCGCTCGGGAACCTTGGAAGTTGGGCCGTCAAGAGAGTATCTTGACGCCCGAAAAGCTGTCATTCCACCCGGTTCCAATCTCTAGTATATGCCTAAAAACGAGCACTCTTCTTTTCCAAATCGGAGACTCGGTCGTCAATGCTCCCAACTTTCTTCAATATTGCCTCCAACTTCTGATTAGTTTCTTCCCATTGAAGTGCCAAGACAGACAGCCATGTGGCCGACCCATACCCCGAGCCTAAAGGATTGCTTTGAGGTGGCTCGGATGGGCTGGCCTCATCATTTTCCATATCTTGGCATTTCCGCATCTGCTTCGGTCATGGGGACAACGGGGGGCTCCGATATGTGCGCGATGAGTGGCTTGATAAGTGCAACATTCGGTGACTCCAAAACAGCGGCAACCTGTGGCTCGGGAAGAATGATCGGTGGTGCATTTGGTTGAAAGGTTGATGGCACCATGGGCTCTTCCGCATCTCTCTCAACCGGTACAGGATGTTGTAAATTTAAAAAGGGCCGAGAGGCTCTATGCCGACGGTCGACCGTGTTCTATCCCAATAAGGGAGAGCCGACAACAATTGAATCCTCCTCATGGGAAGGGACCCTAGCCTTGGCTATAAGCTTTGTGATAAGGGCCGGAAAGACTAAGCGTGAATGCATCCTTTGAGAGGCTGCTAAAATGGATGCATGTATAATCGGCCCAAGGTCGATTGGCAACTCACTCATTATGCAATAAAGGAGGACACATCGGTCCCGTGATAATGTACTATCATGAACAGTGGGGATTAAATTGTGTCGCAAAAACTGAAATTAAAGTCCCGCTTCCGTGTTTAAATAGCCGGCAAAAATGATTTGGCGCCGGTTGTCCCTCGACTATCCACGATCGGGGAACGTAAGGATGGAAGCGATATCATCATCGGTAACTTCACGAGTCCCATTCATAATCTGTGCAAACAAGCATTCCGGTGGTGGGACGAGTCCAAGGGCCGTATTAAGCGTGGGCCCCGACCAATCAACTTTCTTGCCCCGAATGTTCACCGAAATGCTCTTGGTGGTGCCAACGGCCGCGTAAAACTCGGTTACCCAAGATACATTGGCCCGTAAAGGGGTAATCACCAAATTATCCCACCGTAAAGCCACCAAATGGTGCCTGATAGCCATAAAAGAGTTGACCAACCGGGGGTCAAAGGCTCGTTCTAAAAGAATTTTATTGTTTTTGATACGGTTGTACCTCTCTTGAAATGGTATCACCTTTTCTTTCTTTTTCTTTGGTGTTTGCTGTCTCTTCTGCTTTGTTGCTGCCTTCCTCTTTTTAGAAGGTTTTGGCTTACTGACTTCCAAAACCTCCTCCTCTTGAATTTCCTTTTCAAAATCCTCCCTTTCCTCTTGTTCCTCATCATCTTCAGCCACATCCTCAGCATGTTCTAAGTCCTCGGCCATCTCATCCTCATAGTCACTGTCTTCAGGCACTGGTTTTGGTAATGGTTGAGGCATAACAGACTCTGAACTTGCACTTTCAAAACTCTCCGATGAGGTTTCTGTGCTCACAGTCTGCCCACTGGGGGCAGTAACTGGTATTTCCTCAACAGGAACTTCATGCTCTGTTTGAGTCTCAGGGGGTTGCTGTGGTGATTCTTCCAAAGACTCAGGAACAGAAAAAAGGAATAAATCCTCAGGATTGTTAGAGGCATTGGCTTCAAAATCAAAATGGAACTCCTCCTCTAAGGTATCACTAAGGTTAAAGTCAAAATCGTGTATGGTGGGTGGGCCGAGTGGTGTTGAGGGAAGAGGAATAGGGGGTTGTTGAGTGAGTGTAGGATTAATCGGTGTAGGTTTTAGCTGTAAAAACACCACCGGCCGTTGCGTCAAGAATAATCTTAGCAGCACTAGAAAGTCCATTATAAAATGTTTCCAATTGAATACAATGAGGGATTTCGTGGTGAGGACACTTCCTAAGAAGGTCCTTAAATCTCTCCCATGCATCCGATACCGCTTCATCTTCTTATTGGCGAAACGCCATAATTTCATTTCTAATTTTTACATTCCTTGTCGGAGGAAAGTATTTTTTTAAAATTTTTTCCGCCAAATCATTCCAAGTAAGGATCGAGTTTGGTGGTTGAGAATTTAGCCATGCTCTAGCTCTATCCTTCAATGTATAAAGGAAAAACGTCAAACGTAAGGCCTCTTGAGTAACTCCGGGAATTTTAAAATGATCCGTCATTTCTATAAAAGATTTCAAATGAGAGTGCGGATCTTTCGAAGATAATCCCCCAAACTGACCCATARCGGAAATCATTTGAAACATAACCGGCTTGGGTTCAAAAGATGTTGCTGTCATTTCGGGTCTACCAATTCCCGAGGCCAATTGACAAAATTCGGGAGTTGCGTAGTCCCGTATGCCTCTATTTTTGTCATCGACAATATTAACCGTGGCTTCCCGAGGAGGTGGATTATTCCCCATGGTACGGTTGGGATTTCGCCGATTGTTTCTACTTCTTCTTCGTCTCCTAATTGTTCTTTCTAACTCAAGATCAAGAGGTAAAAGATCACTGTGTTGTATCCGTGGCATACAACACAGGAACAACGAATGAAACAACTGACCAAGGCTCAAATAAAAATCAATATCTCAGGATAAAAATCGTGCCAGTCCCCGGCAACGGCGCCAAAAACATGATGTGCTAAAATGGTAAGTGTGCACACAGTGGGCACAAAGTCCCCAAAGTGGCGGTGCAAGTGCACGCCGACACTATGATCGCTTCAAGTAATAGAGTGGTATAGTACCAAGATCGTTTCCACAGGGACC
>NW_020203414.1:5980-7200 GCF_001531365.2 Cynara cardunculus var. scolymus | reverse complement strand
AGAAGGCTTTTCAATCAAAATAAAGGTAGGAGTACTTTCATTGTCTTTTCATCACTTCAACCAGGTCCATTCTTCCAAGCAACTAAATGTTTAGACATGAACTCAGAATTAAATCTCATTAATATCCAAGGGAATGAATATATGAATTTTGTTCAAATCCAACTAGATGCAAATCTGCCATAAGATGATTGTGAGCAGAAAGTGGGCATTTTACCAACTGTAATGGGTTTTTTTAGAAAATAATTAAATTCTTGACCTTTCATCACCTCTTAACATATTTTGGACCAAAAATACAAGATAGGAGCAAAATGGGTACCAACGACACAATAAAATAGGGGTATTAAACAACAAATAACTCATACAAAATGAGAGTTATCAAGCTTCTCAAGCTCTTTGAGGCAAAAATCAAATCCTTGCCCCAAGCAGAGGAGCAAAGGCCAAATAGAATAATGGACCCAACTCCATGTGCCGAGGCGTTCAGGTGAAGGAGGCTTGACGATGATGAGGACCCAGACCTGTCTGGCCCTCAAAATCGTCAAGAGGGGGAGAAACAGTCCACCACCGTTCCAAGTGTCACACCAAGGGCTGCCCCATCTGCTCCATCTGCCTTTGCCCCACGCCAGCCAGCGCAAGATTCTTCAAGGGAGAGAGCACAAAGTCAACCAATGCATGCAGAGGTGCTTCAAAAAGGAAAGATGTTGTTGGTCCCGTAAGGGTCTACAAAAATATAAACAGTTTGTAGAAGGGGGGGATGAATACAAGCACAATATTTTCAAATTTAAAATATATATTGATAGAGAAGATCAATACAGATTTTAAAAGACTGTTTGTGGAAAGATAAGGTAATGAAAACCTATMTAAACAATCTTTGGTTACACACAGAGTTTTAGCAAATACAAGAAAAGAGATTGCTAAAAGGAGAATCCTTTACTTAAGCTAGAAGATGCTTGAAGTAAGAATAAGGTTAGAGAGAGATGCGCGCTCTCTGCATGGAGAAGAAACACTTCTATTTATACCCAGTGCATTAAATGAACGTTAGGTTTAGAGTGCGTGTCAAGCCTTAAGAGGAAGGCTTATCCTTTGCTACAGTGAATAGTACAAAAGCACTATTTTTGAGCATACATCCTTACCTAAAGTTGGTGAACAAAGAGTCGACTAATCGGCTCCGTACCGTACTAACTTTTGCAAGGGTATGGGTTTGTCCTTTGTGTGCATAAGGA
>NW_020203414.1:1756-4480 GCF_001531365.2 Cynara cardunculus var. scolymus | reverse complement strand
TTTAGATCGTCCACTGATGCTGATGCCGATGATTGGGCGGGAACTTAGTCTCTTTTTCATCTTTTGCTTCGCTCCACTGCTTATCCTTGTCCGCTAGCTTTTGCTTCTTCTTGCGTTCAACTTCTGCCATAGAAAGAAGTTTAGCTTGGGCTTGGACAACACTCTCCGTTTACTTGGACTTTTTCTTGGGAAGGACTTTAGCAGCTAGTGACTTGGCCAGCTTTAAGCTGTCTTTAGTCTGCTTCTTCTGAAGCTCTAGCTCTTCTTCAGCCCTTACTACCTCAGTCTTTCATCTTCAGAAAGGAAGTCAAACTCACCACCACTAGAGGTACAAAGAGGAATTTTTACTCTAGTCTGGTTGAGCGACTCCTTAAGTTGAGACATCTGCTGGTCTGTTGGAGCATAAGAGCTGGGTTGATCAGATACCCACTCCAGTCGACCGCAGGTTGTAGAAGGGATATGAAGTTGATACTCTGAAGTGATCACTACCTGGGAGGTAGAGTCTTCAAATAAGGTTTATTAAGGGCATGAGAAAAGTACCTTCAAGTTACCTTCTTCAGC
This sequence comes from Cynara cardunculus var. scolymus, assembly GCF_001531365.2. Classification (NCBI taxonomy): domain Eukaryota; kingdom Viridiplantae; phylum Streptophyta; class Magnoliopsida; order Asterales; family Asteraceae; genus Cynara; species Cynara cardunculus. The sequence goes on along the minus strand of NW_020203414.1, from coordinate 3,919 downwards.
AACCGCCTTGCCTTTCGACTTGGGGTCATGGTGCTCTGATGGAGTCGATTCGCCTTGTCTTTGCTCCCCCTGGTATTGAGCTTCCCCGAGGGCAACACCTGTGGTGACGGTTGATGGTTTCTGGAACTTGATGGTAAAGTCGTCTTCATCATCATCATCATCGTCGTCGTCACCAACTAAATCATCTCCAGTGTCTGGAATGACAGGTTCATCGTCGTCTTCATCATCATCATCTTCATCCTCATCAACATCATCATCATCACCAGCAGCAGTGACGGTATGGACATCATCCCTAGGGATGGCTTCGTCAACCTCAGCTAGAGCAGCTTCGGTGGACGTGAATACATGAGCAGCAACTGCTTCAGCTTCAACAACCTCGGCTTCAACTGCAACTGAAGCTGATACTGGACCAACAGCCTGAGAAGCTGTAGGAGCAGCATCTAATGATCCACCAGCGTTGGACCTCATCTTCCCCTCTCTGGCTAAGACTTGAGAGAATTGGCCAGAGAGTTCATCCAAGCGCTGTCGCTGGAGAACCATGGAATCCTCCAGCCTTTGCAAAGCATTGGCTAGAGTTGTCGTTGCCTCACACGTCTCATAGAGCTGGGCGATCATTGGCAGAGAAAGAAGGTGCACTCACTGGAGCTGGTTGACGGACAGCATCTAGGATTTGCTGAAGAAGTCCAAGCTACTGATCAGCAATCGCCTGAGCATCGTTAGCCCTGCTGTGAAGAACAGCAATGGCATTGTTGTTGGTGTGAACAGCTTCTTGGAGAGTCTAGAGCTGACTCTGAACTTCTTGAACATCCGCCTGGAGGGATAGGAAGTTCGCATCAAGATCGCCTTGGCGGGGCATCTCTTGGTGAACTTCGTTGACCCTAGAGAGAATGATATCAACGGCTGAAAGGAGAAGTTTGATATTTGATACCATGTCATAGTCAACATCGACATCGTCATCTCCTTCATCATCTTTCTTTCTTGCTCCCTCTTCCACTTCTTGAGCATCAGGCTGATGCATCAAAGAAGGACCTGCAAAAGAAGAAGTATAAGCTAAAGGCTCAAGGTTTGAAGAAATGAAGGGGTAGGAAGATGGAATATCTGAGGGGCCTTCAGTGACATCAAAAGGAGTGTCACTGGTGGGAGCAAAGATGTCCTCGAGAGGATGGACATCCGTATGCTGAGGAGCATCGAGAGGAGCAACCTCAGGTCTTATGGTGCGTGTCTCAGTATCAGAAAGGACAGTCTCTGATACATCATCGACATGTGTAAAGACCAAGGAGGGAGGAGAAGAGAAAATGGTTGAGAAAAGACGTGTGTGTTCAGTGGTGGCGGTGCTGATATCTACACTTTCAGTGATTTGGGTCACTGAAGTGGTTGGTGATGGTGCCACTGGTACGACAGTGATGGGAGAAATCACTGAAGAGCTGGGAGGGTTAACAGAAGATGCCTCGGGGGTAAGTCTTGTTTCAATAACTGAAGCCTTTTGAGAGGCCCCAGCTAGTGACGTAGCTGTCCCCTTTTTGGCTTTCTTGGCTCTCTAAGGAGAACTAAGAGTTGGTTGAGAGGGTCATTTTGAAGGGGTTTTGGTGACTGGGATAGACTCGGGGGGGTTTTCCCTTGTCCTTGTCACCTGAGAGGAAGAGGCACATCACTGTCCCTCAGTTTGTGTTCCAGAATCCTGGACCCAAGCCTAAATGCTGGAAGGTTTCCTTCTTTGGGATAAAGACTTTTGAAGATCTTAGTCAATACCATCGAAAGTAACCTGGTGTAAGGCACCACTTTTTCTCGCTGGCGCTTGTTCAGCTTTAGCACCAGGTCATCGAAAATGACTACAACATAATTTATATTGCGACGCTGAATCGCAGAAATGCCTATGATCAAGGCAATCCTGGAGGCCTGGTCCTAACCACCAGTCTTTCCACCCATGCACTGGATGAAGTGAGAGAACAGGTATTGCCAGACAGCTGACATCCTATTTTTCTCAATCTTCGTCAGTGATTTGAGAGGAGCGCTGGAGTCCTTCTTCATTGGCCACTGGTAGCCAATGGCATCGAGGAAGGAGATGATCTCGGCGGTGGAAAGTTCGCTGTCGAAAGAACCCCTTGGTAGATGGAGAGCTGAGCGGAGTGTAGAAACCCTGAAGTTCACTTCCATTCGGTTGAA
>NW_020203414.1:0-1231 GCF_001531365.2 Cynara cardunculus var. scolymus | reverse complement strand
TTAGTTTAATGCATTAAGAGAACAAGGTTCTTAACATCATTAAACACATTTCTTATAACAAAGAAAAGAAAAGAAAGAGATCCTGACCTTTGTGATTGAAGAGAAAAGGTCGAAAAAGAAAAGGTTTGAGGATAGTTCCTGCTTTGGGAAAAATATAAGCAGAGGTTCGTCTAATGATTTTTGAAAGCTTAAAGAGAAAAGTGAAGTACAAATATCATATTTATAGGTAAGAGTAGAGAGAGAAACAATATGAGAGAGAGAAAAGACGACGGTTTAAAAAGTGGTCATGATGAATAATGGTCCACGTTCTCATCCACGATTGGATGGCATTTAGTGAGGTAGCATAATGACATGTCATTTTGCGTGTCTCAAAGCGTCACTTATGGAAAACAGAGAATGTCGTCATAAAGACGTGCATTTATTATTTTCTTTTAAAAACAAAAATTGTTTTTAAGAATGTGAAGAGTCATTCAGTTTTAAAAAGTACTGAGAGACTTCATTTAAAACAATTTAGCACTGAAGACAAGAAAGTATTTAGTGATAGTTTTAAGACATCAAGTTTCAGTGAATAGAGTCACTAAAATTGGCATTTAAAAAACTTTTTGTTCACTGAAGAAAAGAGTCAGTTGATCGTTTTAGATTTTTAGGATAAAGTATAATGATATACTTTAAGATGTGGTGAGTGAAGATAATCAATGAGACCACCTTTTAAAACAATTTTGTCACTGAAAAAGAGAATATTCAATGAAAGTTTTAAGTTTTAGAAAAGAGAAGAGTAATCATACCTTAAGAGAATAGATACATTTACTCAAGAGTTCAGTGTTGAGTATTGAGCACTGAATCATTTCACTTACTGAGTGATGTTTAATGACTGAAGGTTAATCTTCAGTGTTCAACATTCCCAATTCGCTGATCAAGATATTAAATCTTGTCTCATCAAGTGGCTTGGTGAAAAGGTCAGCGAGTTGATACTCAGTTGGAATGAAGTGAAGTTCAATATCACCATTCATAACATGATCTCTGATAAAATGATATCAGATCTCAATATGTTTGGTTTTGGAGTGAAGAATAGGGTTGTTTGCAATTGCAATGGCACTGGTGCTATCACAATAAATAGGAGTCTTAGAAAACTGAAGATCACAGTCAAGTAGCTGATTTTTCATCCAAGGAATTTGGCACAACAGCTACCAGTGGCTATATATTCAGCTTCAGCAGTTGATGTGGACACTGA
>NW_020203413.1:8185-20095 GCF_001531365.2 Cynara cardunculus var. scolymus | reverse complement strand
ATGCTCGTTAGTATAGTAATTTATACCGGAAGTAATGCTATAGTCCAATAAAAAGATCAAAATTTACAAAATCAAATAATCCCAAAATCTCATTTTTGGGCAGAAACTAATGATACATAAAATGATCAATTCATAGACTTCTAAAATGAGATAGTTTCCTATATTTTTATATGAGATATAGAATTGAGTTATGGTCATCATGACCAAATTTTATGCATTTTGGACATGCAATAATGATTCAAATAATTTATGCAATACAATATATCACAACTGATATGGCAGATTACACCATGTTAGTAAAATACTTATTTAAAGAGTTCTACTAAGTGTTCTGCAGAAATTCAAGTTGGATTATAAACTTAACACTTATATGAAACTTTTAAACTAAGAATCACTCATTTTGGATGAGTTGAGAGGAAGACATGGCACCATAAAGTTACATACACACATCTGTCATTAGTTGACAGATTGCGCACTTAATTTAATTAAATTCGTTAATGCCTCAAAACTTCATATTTTTGAGTGATACTGGGTTCATATGAACCCTAACTCATTAAAGAACATTTTAGAATAAGAATCATACACTAAGAGCAAGTAAATAAAGATATATTAGCATACAAAGTAGGAGTTGCCTACTGGTGGTTTCACAGTTTGCACACCTAAAGTGTTTTAGGTGTTTGGAGAACAAAACTCCATATTTGTATGTGATTCCACTTGCATGCAGAAGATAACTCATATATTTAACTCTCAAAGGAAGAATCATCCTTTTTCATCGAGTTTTGAAAGAGATATGGCCATTGGAACATACATATACAAATCTGTCAGATTCGAACAGATTGCATGCTCACTTTGTTTTTAGAAATCACCACATTTTTGAATGAAATCAGTGGCATTTGAAAGGTAACTCATTAAGTTAACTTCCAGAAGAAAACTCAATGATTTTGAATGATTATTTAGAAAGTTATGACTGTTTAAAGTAGGGTTTACCTACTGAAAAACTCTCAGATGCACATATATAATGTTTTGAGTATTTGGGAAGTCAAAACTCAATGTTTTTGAGTGAGACCAATTGGATTACAACCCCAACTCAATAAATAAACTTTTAGAAGAAGATTCATAACCTTTGAACATATTATTTTCAAGATATAGACGATTTGTGCACATGCACATAATCTGTCAGCACCAAAAAATATCATTTTTAATAAACAAACCCACATGCAACATGATTTTACCCATTTTCKTGAGTTCTAATGTTTGGGTCATAGATTACCACCATCATATGAACATTTTTACATGTTTTTGGTGTGTAATCTCTCCTTAAAACTCAGAATTTTCGGAGGTTAGAAGATAGTAGATAGAAATGCATAAAAAGTGGGTTTTTCTCCCAAAATTTGCAAGAAAAAGATGAAGATGTTACCTTGATTATTGATGTAAGGAATGTAATATCTTCAAATCCTTGCTATTTTGATGAAGAAATATAAAGAAATTTGCTAGAGTATGAAGGATGAATAAAGTAACCTTGAGAGTCTCTTGAGTTTAGAGAGGGAGAGGGAGAGAGTTTCAAATTTTGAAAATGAGATAATGAGTTGAAAATGGAGAAATAAGGATTTTTATATGTGGGTATTAGGAGTGGGGGCTGGCCATGGGAGCCCAAGCCCACAATAATAATAACTTTTTTTTTTTATAAACTTTAAGCCCAAATTTGTTAAATGTCATTTTTCTCAATTTTGACATTTTTCTTCAAATTAAAAACCCATGATGRCTAAATTCATTTAAATAAAAAGGTTTTATACTTAAAACACTAAAACTTGGTGTTTTATATAAATTGGGTATAAATTAAAGCATTTGGCACTGTATAGGACGTTTCAGATAATTACGGGTCGGAACCGGACTTTCTAAGCAACTACCGAAATTTCTAGAAATTTTTCGGCCAAACTAATCTAACTAACTCCTAATCTTATAAATTATCTTCAATAACACTAATATAAACTTAATAAGAGCTAACCTGGAAGTTCAAATTTGACAGTTGTCACAATGTAGAAATCTCTAAATAGAAAATTTGTTCCCACTAAATGAGATTTTGACTTTTAGAGAAATTATAAAGATGGTCTTAACAATCGATGCTTGTTTGATAACATTTACAATTTTGTTACATGTTTTATACATGTCTTGTTTGATTTTTGGACAAATAAGTCTGGATTTTGTTCACTTGAATTAACAAATCTAAAAGAAAGGTGTGCAAAAAGTGTATGTGAATCAAATTTCATATAAACTATGAGATGATGAACATTATCATAGAAGGAGGAGGATCAAGATAACTATAACCATAACCATAAAAAACTTTCTGCCAAGCATAAGCAAATATACGAACAGAGCCCCAACAAAGGTGTTTCACGGCATGGAACCATGATTAATATGCAATAAAATGGCTGCTTCCCCAACCCAATAGATTTTGTAGGAAAACAACCTACAATGCAACAACTCATCCAGCAATCTCTCATAGTCATTAAGCACCACTCATCGGGCCATCACTCTTGGTCTCGCCTGCATTTCCATAAGCCGCAGCATGAACCCCAAGAGCAGCTCTGCCAGATGGATCAAGATTCTTAGACCAAGATGCATCCCACTCCACTGCTTTAGCAGTGCTGCATGCCACACTTGGACCACCAGGAACGGTTAATCTTGCTGCATTCTGCTTCAAATGGCAAACACAAAAATATATATTACAGTTGGGTCCAAAAATATGATCAAACACTGGGTTTATATTAATATGTTTAAGCCTTCTAATAGCATACTTTATAGGACTTAAGTTTATAGGACCAAACTATAGTGTCCCACTGCTTTCAAAATGAAGTGTCTAATTAACTATTTTAAAAAAGTGTACTATAAACCCATCTTTTAGTAGAACGATTATGTTTATCTTACACTTTTTCAAATAATATCGTATAAACAACTAATACAACACTTTATTTTAAAAGCATCCTAAAAAACTTGCTTAAACACCCAAAAGCGTCTTATAAATCCATTGCAACACTTTTAGATGTCCTATAAAGTATTCTATTAGGAGACCTAAACATTTTAGGCGTCCGACGATAAACCTAATGAAGTTGTAGTGAAATATGTTGCAGATGGATGAGGGGTGGAAAATAATCTCCTGAGAATTTTTATAAATGCATGAACTTCCGACATGTTTTGAGGCATTCTTGTAGACGTTCTTAAAAATATCAGGTCATGTATTTTGATTAAAAAATATTGTTATCTGGACTGTTTAGGCATCAAGTATGATATGAGGAGAACAATCTCCCAGGTTTCAAATCTTGGAAGTCAGATAACACCAAAAATATAAGCAAACAAAAAAATTAACTTAACCCACCTTCGGGAAGAACTTTTCAAAGATTGTCCGATAGTAGTAGGCTTCTTTTGTTGTGGGGGTGTTTTCAGGATAAACAAAGGTTGCATTTGTTAGCATGGAATCAGTAACCTGCAACAGTAATTGTCTTAGACCAATGTTTGATTTCATTATAAATATATAAAAGCAGGGGAAGGTTCATCATGAGAACCATGAAAACCAAATATCCATAATAAATATCATGATGAATATTCATTATGAATATTTGGTTCGGAAACTATTTATGGTTTGTAAATGAACTTTCCACTAAACAAGTAATCAAGAGAGACCTGCTTGTTTGCATGATCTTTTAAGCCATCAATCCAACTGTATCCAACTCCATCACTGAACTGTTCCTTCTGCCTGTACAGTATGTGCTGGGACAGGGGACAAGACACTTATATTTCACGAAAACGTTCACTAGATGAAATAGTAGAGGAAACAACATACCTTTGGCAGATACGGTTTCTCGACATCATCAAATGCATTACGCAAGATCCATTTCTCAATCCTTCCAGCATCAGGTTGAATCTATAATAAATTATAATAAATTAACTCTTGAACAATTCTTTTCCTGCTTGAATCTTGGATTTTTGGTAAATAATCAAATTCTATGGAATTAATAGAAAGCCTGATTTAAACCCATACCAAACAGACACAGTAAATCCGACATGAAAGTAGGGTCTTTTTGTTTGGAAAGTAAGATAATTTCCCTATCTGAGAGCACCTATATAATATATATATATATATATATATATATATATATATTGTATGTGTGTGTGTGTAATTTTATAAGGAAGAGCAATTCACTGTACCATCTTCCACTTTGGGTCAATGCTCATTGCAACATCAATGAACTCCTTATCTAGAAAAGGTACACGAGCCTCAAGACCCCATGCTGAAGTAGACTTATTTGCCCTCAAGCAATCAAACAAATGAAGAGCTTTGATCTAGATGCACAAAAAAGAATGTGTTAGAAATTGCAGTCTAAACATCTATGAAGGTAACCAAAGGGTCGAAGTGCGCATTAGAGTGTATATATATACACACACATACACACAGAGTGAGGTTCAAACGAGAACAAAGTCGAAATAAGAAAACACCAGAACAGTCAAATAACATGTGATCTTTCACGGAAATCACATGCAATTACGGAAAGCGGTCAACACAAGTGCATGAGTGCGACTTGGCCCACAACCTGGTTGCACAAATCACATGAGATTCTATATGTAATTTTAGTGTAAAATCACATGTGATTTGCCCATTTTCAGGTTCTCTTATTTGGTCACTGTTCTCATTTGAACCTGATCCTTTATATACAACATATATATATATATATTATATACTTCATAAAAATATTTATGAAGGTAAGGCTCAAATGTAGAACCTTTCGGCATGTTTCCTGGTGGAACTCCTCCTTGTTGGGTGCCTTGTGGAAATACAAATATCCGCCAAAAATTTCATCTGAACCTTCCCCAGAAAGAACCATTTTTACTCCCAAAGACTTGATTTTGCGCGACATGAGAAACATGGGTGTGCTGGCTCTGATAGTGGTCACATCATAGGTTTCAATATGGTAAATGACCTCTTCAAGTGCATCGATTCCTTCCTGATTCAGTTAACGAGATGAGCATATCTGAATACATGTATTATAATTTTTGTTTTTCTTCCTCCGTCCAAAATAAGAGTCCACGATGAAAAAGGCTCATGGTTTTAGTGTGTAATTATTACACTTTGTAATTAACTAAATGACAAGTCTACCCTTCATAATAGGAGTAATGAATTTATCTGTCTTCTAGTTAAAGATAGAATTGGAAAGTAGGCTCTTCAATTTTGAAAGTGGACACTTGTTTTGGAACAAACTAAAAATATAAATAGAAGTCCACAATAAAAAAGACATGGTTTTAGAAATTTGTAACTATGACACCTTTTTAATCAACCAAATGACAATTTTACCCTTGATAATAGAAGTAATGAATTTCTCCTTCTCACAATGAAAGTAGGCACTTTATTCTGATAGAAATCTAAACACTTGTTTCGGGAAGAAGGGCATAATTTGAAAGACGAATTACCTGAACAGTAAAGTAAAACTCATGGTGGAGAGTGCCAAGATAATCAGCTACCTCTCTTGCAGCAACCAAATCAGGAGAACCCTGAAGCACAAATATTAATACTTAATTTATCTATTTTTCTCTAATTTCGACTGATAAACATAGTATTCATATTGATTCCAGTATTTTGCTTGGGAAGAAGTAAAGAGTTCATGATGATATATAAAGTAAAATAAAATTTTATAAAAATTCATAATAAAAGGATATGGACCTTCAATCCAACACAAAAAGTATGCAACTGTGACCCCCACTGACAATAAGCATCTGAATCAACCAGATGGCGTGAAGCAACAGCAGCAACAAGAGACGAATCAAGACCTCCAGAAAGAAGTACACCAAATGGGACATCCGTCATAAGCCTTTTAATCACGGCCTGTAAGTGACATAAAAAAATCATCTTGTGTTTCTTGCTTAGCTCTCAAATAGGGAAATTTCTAAGAGAAGACCAATAATCAAGACAACGAACAAGCCTGTTATCTTAAAGCCTAAATATCATATGCAACAATCATTAACAGCTTGATTTCCTAGTTAAATTAACCCCCAAACAGACCTTGAGTTCAGTTAGAACAAAATTACAAGGAGAAGTAGAAGCAGGAAAAACTAAGACTGACATACGGTAAAAGCAAGAAAAACTAAGACTGGCATACAGTAAAAGCAGGAAAAACTAAGACTGGCATACAGTAAAAGCAGGAAAAACTAAGACTGGCAATAAATAAGACATGAACAGTAGGAAAAACTAAAAACAACTCTCTATCTACCTTAACACTCTAGTAAGATTGATATCTTAGTTCTCATCCATAAACCCTGTTGGAACTACCAGAGAGGAGTGGCAGTAATTCATTCACCATACTTGTTGAGAACATATAACAAAAAATTTATCATAAGACCTCCCAATACCATAAATCCCGTAAAATATCTAAAATCCAACTGAATATAACAATTTTTAACAATTAAAATCTGAAATATGAGTAAAATAAGTCTGAAATGTCTGACAAGCAAATAGTGATATTAGTTCCAGAAGCAATATCAAACCTTCTCAAAGGCATGACGTAGAACTAGGGCATCATATGGAGTTGAAGGAACGCGTTCTGAATACCATTGGGGGTTATACCACCTTCTTAGCCCACCTGTAATGTCAATATATTAATAGAATATCTACAAAGACATAATCAAATTTGGTGTGGTTGCAAAGCCTAACACTAGAGTTTATGGGAAAATAAAACAAGTTTTTCCTTCTTCCTTTTAACTTTTTTTAAAATTTTGGTAAATGGTGTACGTTTTTTTACATGAACACCATGGATTTTGCATTCATTTATAAGAACAATATCTTGACATGATATCACAAAATACAAATAAGTTATTTTTGCCAATACGACCACCAATTTCTGTAAGAGTTGATACAAGTCAAAGCATGTAAATTTACAAACTAAAAGTATGTTCAATAATAGAAAAAAATAATAATACATACCGGTTTTGCTGGAATATATATGCCCAGGAAGGAATGACATAAACTGTTCACAGTCATCACTCAAGGCTTTCATTTCTGATGCAAACCACACAGAACCTGCAGATAATAATAAATATCAGGGGTTGTTTGGTTGGTTTTCCATAAAACAACTCCTAGAAAGGTTAAGTGAATATTAGGGGTTGTTTGGTTGGTTTTCCATTAAATCCTGTATGGCTAAAGCTGAGTGTGTGGATTAATGTGTCTGTACAGATTGGGAGAGTTTTTCATAGATAGAAGGAGCGTGTTTTTAATTGAAAAAATTAGCTTTCTACATAAAGCTTCCCCCTAGAAGCTTACCAAATAAGACACTTTCTATATCATTAAGGCACAACCAAACAGTCATGTATAGCTGACCGCATAAGCTGTGAGTCCCATTATGTTGTTAACAAACAGGTCCTTAAATTAATATGCATGCTTGTATCCGATAAAATAATGGATATACGTACCATCAAGTCCCCAACCCATGTAAAGTGGGGTGATCCCAATAGCATCCCTAGCTGCTATATAACTTTTATCACGAGTGTCCAGAAGCACAAAAGAGAACATTCCATCAAGCATATGGACAAAGTCTTCTCCATATTCTTCATACTAGTAAACCAAGTTAACAGAAAATATCAGGGATAAAATTTCTATATCATTCATTTTATTTTTTATAATAGTCTATTGTTCAAGCACTCCTGCTAAAGAAATCAATTTGTGTGCAACTTCCTCTGCACAAGTTAGAAAAGGTACTTACAAGATGGGCAATCACTTCACAATCACTTCCAGTATTGAACTTATGAGACTTCAGTTTCTCCCTTAATGCTTTATGGTTGTATATCTCCCCGTTAACCTGAAGACAGACAGAATCAACATTCGGATAGCCTCATTAAACAAGAATTATAATTCTAATATTTCTAATATAAATAATCTAGGATGTGTCAGCAAGCAGGGTCCAAGGGTAAAAAGCGTCAATTTTGGATGTAGTGGCAAAAAAGACAACCTTTATTACTCACAACCAATTTTAATGTCTATTTTGTTGATACAGGTCACTTTTGTTTCTAGGCATATTAGGAAAATAAGGGCAATCCACAAAACAAGAATTCTCTAGAGTGGCAAAAAAGACTTAGGGGCCGTTTGTTATTAGCAAAGTTGTTAAAAGGCTCAAGGCGCAGGCCTCGGGAATGCTAGGTGCATTTTATCAGAATATTTATACACACATGCACACAGAAACAGTTAAACAAAACTCAATTATGCAGCAAGTACAAGCCTACAATGCAGCAACCAACAATACTTTGATAGAGGCAGAAGGGAGATAGGTTTAGAGCGTGAACCATGAGGGAGAAGTTTTAAGGTCCGGGTATTTATAGAGAGGAGGCTTGAAGCTCTAAGAACTCGGTATTTAATATTAGGGTTTGACTTGTATCATCTATTTTGTAACTCTTTATTTAAGAAGTCTAGGAAATGAGAAGATGAGAAAACTTATTAAATATCAGGGTTTGACTAGATATTTAATTACTCTTTTATGAGGCGCGCCTAGGCCCACAAGACGCCTCAGCCAAGGTGCAGGGCCTTATTGAGCCTCGTGAATACGTCTAGCCTCGACTTTAAAAAAGCCCAAGACCTTGAGCCTTATGAGCCTCAGAGCCTAGGTGCGCCTTTAACAACTATGGTTATTAGACTGCAAACAATATGGTACCGTGTTCAAATAGTTGAGCCACAACCATTTGTATTTTCTAAATGACGGTTGGGTATCAATAACGATGATTTTAAGGTGATATGTTCACACAGATAAAAGATAAAAATAAATTGAAGACACACCCATGTTGGAACATGTCTAGTAGTAACAATAACATGTCTTGATGATATATATATATATATAGGTTACCGTGACGATAATTGTTTTGTCTTCATTATAAAGTGGCTGATCTCCAGAAGTTGGATCTACTATGGCTAATCGTTGATGAGCAAGATAACAGTCTTGCTCACTATGCAACCCACTCCAGTCAGGACCTCTATGGCGTAACCTGACATAGTGAAAAAAAAGAAAAACATAAAGAGATGAAAGAATTGGTTTTTGTCAATTAAGGGAGAGATGAAAACTCACAATTGATAAAATTAGAAACAAAGTCTGAAAATACAAATCAAAACTCAAGTATTACATCTGCAAGAAAAAAGGCTAACCAAATTCTGTTTATCAATGCTTGGATTTTAACATAAATACACCAAGTAGAAGTAAAAGCATGATAAGTGCATGCTAATTTTATATGTTTGCTATTTACTGTTCTAGAAACGGTTAAATGGAGCAAGAAGGGGGTCGATTGACCAAGTAGGGATTAGGCAGGTGCTTAAGCAAATGCGTATGTACCATTTAAATATATAAAATATGTCTTTTATAGATTAAGTAAACACAACAGAACTAAAATCTTGATACAGTTACTTCTCAAAATTACCAGTTTCACATCTCCATGGATATAATTACTCATAAATGATTGAGATGATTCCTTCCTGTTGAGAGAAGTTGATTAATTCCAGTATAATTTTTGAAACGCTTGACGATTAGTTGATAAGCTAAGTGGAGCGGGGCAAATTAACTCTTAGTGGTGATCAACCAGCCTAATTAATCAAAGAGATGGCGATGCTTAATGTTAGGAAGGAATTTTAGAACACACGTTTGAAAAATAACTTCTTTTCCTTTTATTGGTGCATATCTTTAAATTTTTTGAATATTTGAATCCCGACATTCACATGTTACGCATCCATATCCCCAACATAAATTTGAAACCAACAAAGATGGCATTCATCAAATCAATAATCCTTAAGAGAAAACAACAGTGATGTAACATTTCTAGGCAACAGAATTGGTACCACTCCTAGTATTTAGCTCCTAAAATTAAGACCATATTACCCCCAATCACCACATGCAGCATTCCCTTTGCTTCCACTTATTTCAATTTCTTAAATTAAACAAATACCAAAAACATTTGGCCCAAAGTGATGCAGATTCACAAACTTGTCTTCTTTGTCATCACACAACAAAATATAATGCTCTATCATTTAAAATTATGGGAAAAAAACAAAATAACAACAAACAAAACATTGAAATATGGATGACTAATACCTTATGGCCGGATACGGATTTGATACACAATGAACATATATACCCAATTAAATCAACAAATAAAAGAACAAAAGAAATGCTGGAAAAGATGGCATTACCGTCTAGAAAGTTCAATGATCCTGGACCTCTTAGCCTGAGAACAATCCACACAACCAAATACCGCGAGTATTCCACACATGGTGTCTCTAATCGAGCAAAAAAAAGTTTAGAATCTACACAGAAATCAAGATTTGCATCAATAATTTATATGTTTGCAACTCCATAGCTTGGCTTCCTCAATATGTAAATATAGCTAAAGGAATAAGTGGAAATGCTCTAAATTTTAACCATAATCAGCAAATTATACAAGGAATTCACTAGAGGCAATATGTCAATATTCACTGCTTAAGAATGACTACAACTCACAATCTTCGAGCAAAACTTAGGGGTGTCGAAATTTTTCGAGATCGAACAATTCATCCGAACCAAAACGGTTTCGGGTTTTCGTTTTTGGATTAAACGGTTCGGTTAACCAAATATTCGGTTCAGTTTTCATTTAACTTTTTACTATTTTGGTTAAAAATTAAAGCAAATGAACACATTGCACATCATACTACTATTTATATATTTTTCTATATTGTTTACACTTAAAGCAAATTAACACATTAAACGTTAAAACAAAATTAGAGGAACAAAATCAAACCGATTTGTAATAAAACATGTTGGCACTTGGCATTAAACCAATTTGTTACAAACCTAGTGAACACAATGTGCAATAATTAATAAACATATAAACGGTAGCATGAAATCAAGGGGCAATAAGCCAAGAAATTATATTCAGTTTCTAAATCAAAACACAATCAACAAATAAAAAACTAAATCAGAAGTGGATCAAAACCAGTTTCTCTAAATCAGAAATCAGAACTAGAGATCAAAAGCAAGAAGTGTTTTAGAAACAACCCTAATCATAAACATAAACATAGATTCATGCTTCTCTTTTTCACATTTTTCCAGAATAAGTCGTAACTTTCTAAGAACCCATATCATTTAACATATAGATCAAGAATCATGCATCTGTTCTTTTCCCATTTTTCCAGTCGGAAACTTTCTGAACCCATATCACAAACATAAAGATAATCAAGAATCATGCAACAAATTCAGACAACTAATAGACACATTTCTTAACAATTAATCAAAACCACAGCCACAGGGGAAAAGAAAACTAAAAAGAGAGCAAATGAAACAAGTAATTGGAAGGTTGATTCAGGAATTTGAAACGTACCACTTTGTAGATGGGTTTTGGCAAGTGAGAGAAGGCGTATAGAGCCGTGGACAGTGAGTGGAGAGAAAATGGAGAGGTGGCTGCGATGAATATGTAAACAGATTCTATTAATCAGGGGCAGGGCTGTTGTTTGGCTATACCCTTGACTTTGGAATAGATTCTATCTATCCCACACTTTTTACCAACATTTTAATTTTATATTTGCTTAATTGCTTTGATGCATCGTCTGAATTCATTTTATAGATGAGTAAATTACAGTTTTGGTCCTTACGGTTCACATAAAACAGCAAATGCCAATATGGTTTGTATTTTATTTTGAAAAAGATCCCCCTTAAAATTATTAAAACGTTAATCGAGGGATATTTTTGTCGTCTAACCCTTTTTATGTCCTTTTCGTAATATTAATATTTCTTATCTATACTATATTATAAAGTATTTGGCTAAAACTCTTAAACTCTTAAAAACTCTTAAACTCGTTCATCCCAATCCGATTTCATCACATATCTGAATTCGTGTAACTAACTGCAGATAAACACAATCAAA
>NW_020203413.1:2349-5190 GCF_001531365.2 Cynara cardunculus var. scolymus | reverse complement strand
TAAACCTAAATTAAATTATAATTAAAAATTTTGAATTAAGAAAATTACACCAAAATACAAGAATTTTTAAAAAGATTAATTTGATACTGATATCGATATATTTTTTCTTTAAAATTTTATGATATTTTCAAATTTATATTTTATTCAAAAATAAAAACGTTATCGTTTTCTCAAAACCACATAAAACCGTATTATATCGACATAAAAAATGAATAAAACGAAACAGATGTGTCTCGATGCATTGCACGAGTACCCGTCTTTTTTTTTTTTGAAAGACAAAAAGGAAGGACAAGGAAGAGAGCTACGACATGGCCATCACCCTTACCAAGCCAACCAATATATAAACAAAAGATCCAACAAGAAGTTAGAAGCATGAAATACAAAATCCACCACAACAAGCGAGAAAAAAAGAGAAACAAAATCGAAACAGCCCCAGACAGAGACCGAGGCAAAACCCAAACCCAAGACAGGAAAAAAGATTAAACAAAATGAGGAGAGGAAGACCAACTATCCCAATTAAAATGGAACTTACGATTCATGTTCCTCATCCATAGCTTGGATAAATTCTGAACACAAGGGAATGGATCTTCACCTTTTCTTCTTAATTTTCGCTCCATCCTCGGCATGAAAAATTTCATTCCGCCACTTCCAAAGTTGCCAAAGAGCTACAGCGCAAACTGATAAGAAAGTCACTCCAACCTTGCGATGAGTTCCTATTTGTTTGATCAGCATTTTAAAATCAACCACCGAGGAAAGACGCGAAGCTTTAAGATCCCACCAGACCCAAATTTTTCTCCAAAGAATGCTTGCCACCGAAAAAGAAAATAAAACATGATCCATTGTTTCAACACCTTTATCACACAGGATGCACGCCACATATTGTAACTGAATTCCTCTCTTTGAGAGATTAAATCTTACGGGAATAGCCTTTTTAAGGAAGCACCAAGTGAAAATGTTTACCTTCTTCGGAATTAAAGGACTCCAAAAACAAGGATCATTGCTTCCAACATTTGAATCAACCGCCCCTTGAATTAACTTTGACATGTGATTGACCGAGAAAATCTTTTTCTTGTCCCAATTCCAAGACCACACGTCCTCACCCCGAAGTATTAAAAGACTCTTGAGAGAGTTGTCTTTCTAAAACCCTTCTAGTATTAATAATATAGAGTAAAAGCGACGGGCTCCCATACTTCCAGACGCGAATGATCCTCGCCTCAATCTCATATGCTACCATATTCGGTAGAGGCGTACCCAGAATTTTAATTTAGGTTGGGAACTTGGAACTTCAAATTTAGTTTGCCGATTGAAGTTATTTAAACAAGAGGTTAATGTGGGATATGTGATTAATGTTGGTTCTCTTAAGTTTCATCAGATTTTAATTTAAGTGTTTAGATTAAAAAAAGCCAAAAAAAAACCATGAATATTTTGACTTTTTTTATTCATTAGATAAACATTTTATATTATAGTATTAACTGACCTTAAAAACATATTTTATCATTAAGTGACCCATTACTTCATGAATTTATTAATGCTAGAAGGGTACTCACGCAATGCAGCAAGATCTATTTGATTTTAATGTTTCATTATATATTTTCGGTCTATCGATATTATAATACTATTTTATGTGATTTTGAGAAAAATAAAATGTTTTCATTTTTGAATGAAATATAAATTTGAAGATATTATAAAATTTTGAAAAAAATGATCCATATTAGTATCAAATTAACTATTCAATTGAAATTTAATGACGAACTAATTTATTTTTGATTTCATAAAATACTTCTTTTAAGAAAATAATTAAGTATTCTATTAGAACTCAATGATTATTTTAATTATATTTTATATTTTTTATATTTAAAATGATGTTTATCATGTATTTGATTATGTTTATTTGCAGTTAGTTATACGAATTCAAACATGAAGCTTTAATAAGATGTATTCATACACATTTTACTTGTAATCTTGAATTTAAAGTAATATACATCAATAAACAGTATTTTATGTATAAAAAAATTATTTTTGAAAAGTTTTTTTTAAATGCTTTATAATAAAGTATAGATATTGTGAATGATATCAATATACATATGTTTACTATAGATGGCAGAATTCCAGACACTACCAAAAACGCACTTTTTTCGGCGGCCAAATCCGCCGGAAATCCGCCGGAAAAAGTGATTTCCGGCGGATTTGGCCGCCGGAAAAAGGGACGCCGGTGATTGTTTTCCCGGCGGAATTTCCGACGGATTTTTCCCGTTTCCGGCGGATTACGGCCGCCGGAAATTCTTCGCCCGTTTTTAAAAAAAACTGGATTAACTTAATAAATCCTTAAATTTTTTTTTTAAATTTCCCGGCGGATAGCGGAAATTTCCGCCGGAAATCCGCCATAAATATTTCTCGCCGGAAAAATAATATTTTCTAAAAGAATTAATTTTTTTTAAATACCTGCGGATAAATCCGCCGGAAATCCGTCGGAAAAATATATATATAATAATTATTTTTTTAAAAAAGAAATATTTCTAAAAGAATTATTTTTTTTAAAATACCGACGGATATATCCACCGGAAATCCGTCTGAAAAATATATAAATATTAATATTTAAAAAAAATATTTCTAAAAGAATTAATTTTTTTTTAAAAATATCGGCGGATATATCCGCCGGAAAAATATATAAATATTAATATTTTAAATTTATTTTAAAATTAATATTTAAAACCTGTATTTAATACCTGTATTTAAAACCTGCAAATCTGTACAATATTAAAACTGAAAATAAAAAAGGCGAAATAGAACTAAATATCATACATTAAAGTGAAACTACAATTATTCCAACCAAACAAAAAC
>NW_020203413.1:0-2159 GCF_001531365.2 Cynara cardunculus var. scolymus | reverse complement strand
GGTTTGAATTTCCTATAAAATAAATAAAACGTTATAATATTTAATATGAATTATAAGCTAAGTCGATAAACATCATCAAAAGAAAAGAGACACATACGTGCTTATCTGAAGACGATGAACCACAATCCGGAAAGTCATCGATCAAGACACAATTGGGATCTTGGTTGTACCCAAACCCAAATAAATGGCCTTTCTTGCTTCCCCCAACCGCTTGCTCCCACAACTTTTTATCAACTAATGGATAGGTTGAGGGATCATCGCCGTATCTTTGACTGATACCAGTTGAATACTCATCCTATATATAGTTTAAAAAAGATTGCAAGTCAATGGTAATCTTTTTTAGAAAAATTATTTAATTATCCGCCGGAAATCCGCCGGAAAATTGTTTATTCTTTTTTTTTTAAATTATTTAATTTTCCGCCGGAAATCCGTCGGAAATGGTAAATATTTTTAGAAAAATTATTTATTTTTCATCCGGAAAATGGTTTATTTCTTTTTTAAAGAATTTGTTAATTTTCCGCCGGAAATCCGCCGGAAATATTAAAGTTTTTTAAAAAATTATTTATTTTTTCGCCGGAAATCCGCCGGAAAATTGTTTATTCTTTTTTTAGAATTTTTTTTAATATTCCGCCGGAAATCCGCCGGAAATGGTTATATATATTTTTAAAATATTTAATTATCCGCCGGAAATCCGCCGGAAAATTGGTAATTCTTTGTTTAAAGATTTTTTTTTAATTTTCTACCGGAAATGTTAAATTTTTTAAAAAAATTATTTATTTTTCCGCCGGAAATCCGCCGGAAAATTCTTTACTTTTTTTTTAGGAAAAAATTAAAAAATCCGCCAGAAATCCGCCGGAAATTTACCGATGGATTTCGTCCGCCGGAAATGACGCCGGAAATGTTCAGTTTTCTAGTAGTGGGAGAGAAAAAATAAGATTATGAAAATCTATGGTTCAAAAGTAATTATAAAAACCTTGATTTATATGTTTTTGAGATGTGTAATAATATTTTATTAATAATGTTTTAACTCCGGAGAGAAAAAACAATTTATATCAATATTGATTTAATTTATTATGAGTTTTATCTTTGTAAAAAACAATAGCAGAGTTTTTAGTGATAATATAAAAGGTTAATGTTACAAATTACATACTTAAAAAAACATAAAAATATTACTAATGAGAACCAAAATAGAAAATATTGACAAGTAAAAGAAAATTTAAAATAAAATATGGACTACAATAAAAGGTTTGAATCATAATCTTCCATTTAAGAACACATAGCCTAAACCATCACTACTAACCCACCTTATACTTTTAATATCTATTAGAATAGTATTCGTACAATGCAGTGAGATACATTTTGATTTAAATGTTTCATTTTTTTTGTATCAGACGATGTTATAATACGATTTTATGTGATTTTAAAAAACAATATGTTTTTATTTTTGAATAAAATATAAATATGAAGATATCATAAAAAATTGAAGAAAAAAATATTGATATTAGTATCAAACTAATTATATAAAATTTCTCATTTATTTGTATTTTTTTAATTTAATTTTTGGTTTAATAATATAATTTTTTATAAAGATAATAATTAAGTATTTTGTTAGAAGTCAATGACTATCCTAATTATATTTTAGATTTCTTATATTTAAAATGAGATGTTTATCCTCTATTTGATTATGTTTATTTGTAATTAGTTACATGAATTCAAATATGAAACTTTAATAAGTTGCATTTAAACATAATTTACATGCAATCTTGAATTTTAAGTTACATACATCAATAAACAGTACTTCATGCATAAAAAATGGTTTTTAAGAGTTTTTGTTAAATGTTTATGATATAGTATAGATTTATATTATACTAGATGGAACGACATCAGCCAGCCCTCTTACTGCCTCCGCCACTGATCTTTGGCTTCCACCCTCCACATAAGACATACACATAACACACATATAAAAGGAACTAGAGTTTGTGTGATCATTCTATCTATACTATCTTATAAAGCATTTAGCTAAAACTTTTAAAAACTCTTAAAAACTCTTAAACTATTTCATCCCTATCCGATTTCATCCCATATCTGAATTCGTGTAACTAACTGCAGATAAACACAATCAAATACATGATAAACATCTCATTTTAAATATAAAAAAT
>NW_020203412.1:10422-19950 GCF_001531365.2 Cynara cardunculus var. scolymus | reverse complement strand
TCTTGATATTAATATATTTGTTTTTTAATATTATAAAACACAAATCATTGATTTAGAAAAGCATTATTAAAAAATAAAATATGAATCAAGTAACGACAATAATATCAGATATTTGCTCTTATCCCAAACATCAATATATGTATTCTGTATAAAAATAAATATTAAATCTTTGGAATTTACTAATATAATAAATCATATTCTATCTATATAGATAGTGATGTATATTCGATAAAAAAAAATTATAAATTGTTGAGTTACCATTTACCTAATACTTACCCGATAAGCGTTTAACGGTAAAATTCAACTCTATCACTTGTTTATGGGATAAGATTTTAGTCTACTAAAACGACATCGTATGTAACAATTTACCCGGTAAGCGTTAACGGTAGTAAGAGTTATCGCCATCACCTTACCGGATAAGATTCTCGGTCTTTGCCTTCGCTCTTACCAGGTAAGATTATTGATCCTTGTCATATTCATCCAATAAGGAAACATGACTTAGTAAGCGTTTACTCGGGTAAGCATTTGGCAAATGGCACCTTAATGTACTCTTATCAATACACGAAATAATATGACACGCAATTGGGAGAAACTAGTCTAAGATACAAGTTACTCATTCAATATTTGAATGAAAAATAATTTAAAAATATATTGTTGTAATAAAAAAATATATTATATTATAATAAAGAAATTTATGAAAATATATTGTTATTTCATATATTTGATCTTATACTCTTAAAGTATTCCACTCATCATCAATAAAATATAACCAATCTTCTTACTTAAATAGATTTAAACTATCTCATACACTTAAAACATTAATACAATTTCTTTACACTTGAAACTTCACATCAAAAATTATAAATAAATATGATTAGGGTTCGGTTCATGTCATACCAATTTGTTTTCGTGAGACTATTTTTTTACACTTGAAACTTCACATCAAAATATTGTAAAGGTAAAAAAAATCAAACCTTCACAGCAAAAACATTGTGAAGGTTACCTTCACAGTTTTTTGCAATGAAGTTTCAAGTGTAAAAAAATGGTTTCACGGGTCTCATAAAAACAGACTGGTCTCATGTGATCCCAAATCTTATATATATATATATATATATATATATATATATATAGACTTGGGATCATATGAGACCAATGTTTTTTCGTGAGACCCATAAGACCAATTCTCAACCCTTGGATTAGATCTATAATCACAACATTCTTAATCACAAAATTTGCCACGAGAGTTCTCAATAATTACAAAATTGTCACCATGCAACTTTAAACCATTAGATCATTAGTTTATAAAGTTGATCAATGAACATAAATTGGTCTGACGGGTCTCACGAAAAACTATTGGTCTCACGTGAACCCAACCCTATATATATATAGGGGTTTAATCAAATGAGAATTAATTAGTTTGTGGTAACTGTGAGATCCAATCTTAACCACAAATCAACGGATAAATTAAAAAATTAATAATTATGGTAGTTTGAGTTAAAATTATAATTAGAGGGCATTTTAGGTATTTTTAAAAAACTCATCTCTCCGACCTTCAATCTCCAGCCCCCGGTGAACAAAAATCCGGCAGGTACCAAGTAATCACAAAGATACACAATGTGATACCCATTGTGATATACAGTGGTACTCAAATAGTATCACAGTATATCACAATGGGTATCTCATTGTGTATCTTTGTGATTACTTGGTATCTGCCGGATTTTTGTTTACCGGAGGCCGGAGATTGGAGGTCGGAGAGATGAGAGATGAGAGAGGAGAGATGAGTTTTTTTAAAAATACCTAAAATGCCCTCTAATTATAATTTTAACTCAAAATGCCATAATTATTAATTTCTTAATTTATCCGTTGATTTATTGTTGAGATTGGATCTCACAGATTCCACAAACTAATTAATTCTCTCTTGAATGGGCCCCTATATATATATTTATATTTGATCCATTTACACTCGTAACGTACATGACCAATTATAATAAACACAATTGATGACATCCACAATTATCAGTATCCATCAAAACTAGTTGCATTCACATTGTGGAGCCTCCTGCTTAGGTGTGAAAGAATTGAAATCACGAACCATCAAAAACAAAAATGATTGAATAAACGGTAACGTATTGCTTTCGTCCAATCAATTGATTCTTGACATTGACCTACTTGTTTTTACCTCATTAATTATTTTTAGATTGAAAATTTTCATGTCTTGGGGTCTTGTCTTGAGAGGTTATTGTTCATACGTCAACACCATCAATACGTTTGTCAATATGTATTTGTCATTTTGATTAATTGTTTGTGATAGAATTGGAATTTATCGTGCACACTGACAAATAGTTGTTCACGGGAACCTGATTTTGTTCCTACAAGAACCGGTTCTTAAGAGTTTTGGGTTATAAACAGGCTTTCATCCTTCATACTCTTAGACGGGCTCGTTCCAATCTTTTTGTAGGCTCTATCACACCCGTACTATAACTATAAACAAAATAAAATATAAAATTTTGCTTTTCATCGGCAAATTTTAATTTTGAAAAAAATTGAGTTAAATGCATGAAAGAGCAACTTACTTTCATAATTTTTCTTATTACAACATTCTACTTTTATTTTTCTTTATTACATCAATGTACTTTCAAATTATTTTTTATTAAGGCATCGTACTTTAAAAATTCTACCTATTATAGCAATGGGTATCTTGTTACCTTTTAAACCAGTTAGCCCTTTACCTTTTTTGCTGTGTGGCTTTAATGAGGTGATGTGGATGACACGTCATTTTGATAACTTAATTAAAATAAAAATAAAAACCCATTTCAAATTACTATAGTACATGTGGACAACCTACGTGGATAATGAGGTGACATGGAAACCTGGTATAATGGGTAAATTTAAATCAAAAAGTTACGCAATACTATAATGGGTAAAATTTTCAAAGTACAATGTTTTAATAACAAATAGTTTGAAAGTACATTGCTGTAATAAGAAAAACTGGAAGTACAATGCTATAATAAACAAATTTATTAAAGTAGATTGCTATTTTATGCATTTTACCCAAAAAAAATTAGATATGTTTTCTTTGAGGTGGATTCAGACGTTGGACTATATAAATACTGGTAAATTTGGGCCTCAAAGTTTTGTTAGCACAGTTTAAATACTAAGATTTAACATGTTAAAGAGACTTTTCTGCTATTTTCTTGCGTTAACCATTGTTTCTTCAGTTAACACGACTGATTTGGTTAGCATCGATATGTTTACCTAGGGACTGATCTGATTGAAGGTGCTTAACCCAAGCACCTACACGGTAAGCTTTTTACACAAAGTTTAGACCAAATCCAATAGATTATAAACAGTAATCAGCAATCACAATTTTCACATTAAACCCTAACTTAAAGCAAACACAATCCGGAAAGAAACAATACCAAACTAGCGTGATTATGTACAGATAGATTAACCAAGCCGAAACGTAGCTTGTTACATAGAACTTAAAACGACAGTACACCACATGGATCGAGTTTCATAGAACTCGAAGAACCGTACTCACAGAAGAGTCAGTTTATTGAGGAACTGGCTTGGTGAGGGTGATGGCCATGCCGAAGCTCTCTTCCTTTTCCTTCCTTTTTGCCTTTCAAAAATAGTTTATTGATGAACTGCTGTTGAAGCGAACCAATATTGGAATACCGTCTGATTTTTGATCTGCGTTTCTTGATTTCGATGAGTTTGTCGTGAACGCACCACGGGAAACTCAGGAAATGATCTCGTGTCATATCCTCATTGTATCGACCCCAGTAATCAGGATGATACGTGACATGATACCAAGCCGATGCTTTTGCATAAACATCGTCATGTTCAGCATCTGATTCTCCTCTTCCACTCCTAAACCATTTCCTAGCTTCCTTCCTCAAGGACTTCACGGCTAAACCGACCACTTCAGCATCGTTCCGCCTGTCGAAAGATCTCGACATTTTCATGATACTCCCACTGAGTAGTTCGGCTTCGGTCTTGATGCCGTAGTAATCCATCAGATTACCCAACTTGTAATCATATTCGGTTTTGAAATCAAATGCTTCATCGACGTATTCTTCAAAGCCGTGTACTTCCATTTCAGCATCATATGTTTGAAATGCCACGACCCTCGTAAACGGACTGACGGGACTATCTTGTGGAGAGATGTCTTTCACTCCCCGGAAGAGCTTCCCGATCACATTTTGTGATTCATACGTGGTTTTATTGGGCTTTTCCATGAAATCCGGATACTCCTTCACCCGGAGATTTGCCGGTATCACCGCGGGAACCCCGGTCTTTGGGAAATCCACAGCAATTGAGAACAGCTTTGCAAGCTCTACACAAGGTTCGGCCATTGCTTTCGTGGGTTCCCTGTCTGCAAAGACTGTGTGGGCATTCGCAATGATTCCTAAGCTGTCATTGACTATATAGTTCGTGAAATACTCTTCGACTTCCTGCAGTAGATAAAACAGAAACAAGATCCTAAAAAGACGAGCATTCATAAAACTTATTACAGAAACTTCCGAGTTAGAGAGCTGAGACATATCTAGTAAAGTATCTGCACCTCAATAGTAACATCGTGATCCAGTTCCATACTCGGTGCTGGAGTATAATCCATTGGTTCGATTTGCCTAGGCGGAATTAGATCAGGGTCCCAACAGACAAAGTAAATATCTCCATCCAAATCACTTCCTGAGCATTCATTTGGATGAGGCCTATAGTCATGCTCACATGTGGTTTTGGAAATATGTTAGCACAAGGCGAGCTGAGCATAATCATACAATATTACTGTGCAAAATATMCATAAAATAAAAATATATATCGACAGTCATTAAGAGATACTACTCCTGCAACTAGCATATCAAAATGATCATCGAGCTGCCGRTGAAAAGACTGCAAAGTGGAAGACCACCCCAAGAACTGAAGAAARYAACTTTCATCGATCATTCCAGAAGATACTGCCTTAACWTGAACATAAAGGGMAGCCACAATRAAACTAATGATCRATCGGTTCAAGTCCATATGCATTTCAAATAGTTTTCCTTAAGAGAATTGTATCTGTTCGTTGATATATAATTTGTTTTGTGGTATTCAAGGAAAYAAAAAAGTTCCCAYAATTGCTGAAGAGTTCWCTACTTMAATAAACCCAAATGCAGTCGGTATTCATAASAATGAGACARAGTTCTTTTTTTACCTSAAGTTATCCTGCAAAATTTTGAAGATAGATGCAAACAAAATATATTCAATGAAAATGCATAATGTTTAGGGTAATTTGACATGTAATTTACCTTTCAGGAAAAAAAAAATGTGGTTATTTGAATGAAGAAAACCATAATCAAGTTTACACAAAGCCAAGCAGACCAAGAATGAGCGAAGGAGAATGCAGAAAAGAAGAATATGCATAATTTTACCTGTGTCCTTTCTGTGGAAAAACAACACAATCCACCATATGGCGCAATCGTGGAACGTCAACAGCCGTCAAGACTCGTACATCACCAGGATGCAAACATGGGTTTTTAGCAACCACGACTTTCCCAGTAACAATTCTGCAACTGTTTGAGCTGCCTCCACTGAAATCATCACCCAGAACCCTTCTTCTTGAACCAGAAAATTGYACAAATACTTCCCCATATTCAAGTGTTCGGGTTTCATCCAGGCATCCCATCATTGMTCTTCCCCTAGGAACAAATAYYCTCGTTTTAGTACGCAATTCCAACAACTTTGTTGCACGAAAAACTTGCAGCATCATTGAGAGAAATGGTTCAGCATTAGGCTTATATCCACACGCCAACATTTCCTTGAGAATGTTGGTGTTCTCTCCAGGAGACATCAACTCTAATGCCTCTTCTGCCTTCATCGGCTCCCTTAAGATAGCATCGAGTAGGTCTACTGCTTCTTTTTGCTTCTTCTCAAAGACGTGATCCCTAACCCCAAGGGTAGAAAGAAGAGTTATGATCTGTCGATTCATATAGCAAGGTTGATACTTGCTTATTGCAAGAACATCTAACTTTGTGTTGTCTGAGTCAAACTTGCACATGCTCGTTCTCAAYGACAATTTCTTTGATGAGGTTGGATCTATAGCCACGACACCCTTGTAYCCACCATAACGAATTTGAAAGGCGGATGGAATAAAGTCATAGCCACATTTAAKGGAAACACKGCTAGCAAATTCARSAGATATTTTCCCAATTCCATCAGAAAAAACATATTTRGTACCGCCTCTAACAACTTCTATATCAGGAATTTTTTCAACTTCATACGGTGCAACAYTTAAGCTTTCCTTTGATGAACCAAAAGATTGACCAAGCCTAGCAGCRTATTTGGCAACGTTTTTTATACTATTAAACTTRCCCATCCACTCCCTTATATCAGCAGCAGTAAGTRTATTACTTGAAGCAAACATCCATGCGGAATTATCCCGTAACTGACTTGATGAGAAAGCAAGAAATTCGAACTTCTTACGGCCGATAACTATGCCATCCCTAAGAATTGACAAAATCCTTTTATAAATGCCAGTTCTGCTTTCCTCACTTCGATTAGTGGCACGAGGGGCCAAATCTGTTGAATACAGCTTCTCCAGTTCCTCATCAAGAAATGATACACGAAGAAAATCATCAATATATGTTGCAAAATTACGTAAAACACGATTAGACACATTAACCTCTGGCCCACAGAAATACACCTTTGATGGTGTAATTTGAACCCTCCTGACATATACAAGACCAGCATCTAATGAGATAGTCGGCGTCCTTAACCTATTGTTTCTTCTGTATTCCTGGGTTATCCACCTTACAGGATCATAAATACAATCTTTTTGATATAAGAGTTTATCCAGAACATAATCAATGGAGGCAATGTCTCTTCTTGCTGGATCCAACAACTCAAAGAAATTAGCATCAAGAACTGGCCCCGGGATGCAACCATGCTGAACCAAGGAGCAGACCTTAAAAATTATTTTATATGGCAGATTTGAACCCCGGGCAGGACCCACTATCGGAACTAGATCCAAATTCTGAGAAAAACTATGACCAGTCACCAAGTTAAATGGACGATTACTTTCTTCATAATATGGAAAGTAGCGACCAAGGTTTGGGATTTCAACACCATGGGAAAGCTCCAAACATAGATGAGAAGATTGTCCAATGGAGAAAGATGGAGAAAAGTCAGTTGCCCTAACCCACTGATCATCAGGAATTTCCCTATAATAGTTAAAAATGTTGTCTTCAACTTTCTGAGAAATTCGAGGGGCACCATATAGCTACAAAATAATAGAGACCTTGATTCAGTCACTAAACAGTTTTAAAACAGCAGAAAAGAAATAGAACTTTGCATCCAGATGTGAAACATATCACATTGATCTTAAGTACGTAACTCAAAATCTATACAATGTTGTTTGGCATACATTCTAATCATGCTAAAGTCATCTACTCGTCCCGCTTTCTTTTGATGGTGCCATATATCTAAAAATTAAGAAAACTAGTCATACCAATTGACATGATACAGAAGATAAAAGAGCGGGAAGAGGAACCAGAGGATACAGCTTTACCCAAAAAAAAAAAAGCAAAGGATACTAATACACCGAGTAAATATACACTTTGAAGGGCAGCAATAGCATCTATATGTTTCCCTTACAAAGCAATACTTTAGTTTATTAATACACTTGCAGCTTAGATGGTTAATATGATTAATCAAGAATCATTAACTTAAAGAAATTTTCAAGAAAATTTTTAAAGTAAGATATCTTAACAAATAATACAAAATGACAGATAAACACATTTCGATAGAGATGATTAAGACAATTGGAAGATTTTACTTCAATTGCATCATTTGTTGGGCTCTACTTACTCACCAGAAAGCATATTGCAGATATCAGCCATACAAAAGTTAATAGAATGTTTTTATGTATTAATGTGGTATCAGTTCTCAATCAACTAATCCACATTTGCACAAGAGCAGTCACATCCACATAATGGTTTGTGTAAGAGAGTTATTGATTTGACACTCGCTTTTAATCTAAGGCGTCAGTTGGAATGTGGTTGATAGCAATATGTTGCTTCCAACTTAATACCTGAAAATGAGTAGTAAATGCAATAACAACCCAAAAAGACACAGGTAGGTGACACACTAGAATTACACATTGGGAGGAAGCTATCGATCTTTGATTTCCATGTAGGAGCAGAACATGACCAGAACCTAACACTTTGTGATTCTCATTTTTCTTATAAACAGAGTAGCAGAACACAAAGATATGAAGCTAAGAACCCATGAGAGGCTAGTATATCGAAGATCTGTGGTGTACGACTCCATGACCAATTAGGAGCCCAAAAGCCTTTGCCTTCTTTCTAAGTACTATAGCCTCAAGCCTCTAAGATCGTAAATTTAGGATTTTTTGGTGTGAGTGTGAAACTACCTAACAAGGTGACGGTAAGAAAAAAGGAGATTAACCACATAAAGGGAGCATTAGATGGAAAAAAAAACTCTAAAACTTCAAAATGCTAAAACCTTCCAACTCACAAATAAGGGGCTTTATACCTTTGCAGTTTATAGGTCAATGCTTATATATTTTTTCCTGATCCATAAATAAACAATGATAAAAAAAAGCAATCACCAATTATAAGGAAAAAGTAAAGCCATGGTGGCTTACCAGAGATTGTTTAACAAAATGTGAGATCTCCATGATTTTCTTTTCTCAATCTCAGATTTTTCAAAAGAAGGTTTTGCTTTCTTTAGCATACTTACTACCCTATGTTGCATGGGTCTGGGTGTGCCGCTGCAGGTTCAAGATTCAAGGAAACGTAGGTTATTCAGATAATAAAAAATGTGCATACAGCATGTGGGAAATATGTATCACTGGGTGTATATAGAGGGGTTTTGATATGATACTTCATGGTTCAAATAGAATATTCAAGCATACAAATAGAATATTCAAGTATACAAACTGTGACAAGAACTTCCTGAAGAAAAGCTAGCACCATCATAGATAAAAATTTGCAAGAAACCAAAGGACTCACATTTTTTAAGTCCCAAGTTCAACCTGGGAATCAAAGGGCCTTTGGCCTTGCAGTATGCGAGTCTTTGACCTCCTAGGAGATCAGGGGTTCAAACCTCACAAAAGGTGAGGAAGATGTGTGAGTTTATATGTTCTATTTGCCATATATAAATATTATATACTTAAAAAAAGTTCAGTCTGGGATTCTACCGTCTTCATAACAACTAACTTTCGCTAGCAGCATAGTTAATTATATTGGAAGTGTTACCAGCTGAGTATAAAAATCTCAAAATTCGTGACAATGTAGCACTAGTATCCACAAGTAAAATGATCCACATGTAGACAAAAGATGGAGAAGACAAAGGGACAAAGACACATCAATCTAAAACAGATAATATATTTATGACGTAATTGTTATGCACAAACTACACATACGCAGAGCCATAATCTGACTAAATCATTTGAAAATGGAAATTGATAAATGGTTTACCAATGCAGAGCCAACTTTAGAATGAGCATGGAAGATTCTTTTTTTC
>NW_020203412.1:8578-10132 GCF_001531365.2 Cynara cardunculus var. scolymus | reverse complement strand
GGATATGAAACATTAAAGTATAACCTCCTTAGTCCAAACCCAAATTTCACTACTGAATTTCGCATTTTACAGAGCACTTGCAAAGTCTCCTTTGAAACCTGGCAACCAAAATGAAGGGTTATACCATCCATGTCCAAGGCAAAATGCCTAGGCTTTTGAACAATGTCAGTATCCAATTCCCAAGCCTTCAAATAAGATGGACCGTACCACAAACGCTTACGACTAGCCAGGTCCTAAGGAGTTGTTTTAACTGCAACGTCGTTATACAACATATAATCAGCAACCACAATTAAATGAAACCATATCGTACTTGAAAAAAGGATAAATATTAAGCAATTTAAGCAAAAACACTTTCATCAATAAACTTGTTTGTATTAAACAACTCAAGGAAGCTTGGGATCACGGAACTTTCACTTATGCAACAACCGGGTGCACATCTAGTCATCTACTTCTCATTCATAAGCAAAATTCAATTTAATGGACATGTAAAAGCATACCAAACCAAACTGGCCCAGTAGATCCCAGGGTCTGGGAGAACTGTACAATCTCCATTCCAAATTTTGACATACTTCTTGACTCATGTTGCCAAATAGGTCATTTTTAAGCCATAAACAAAAAATATGTTTCTTTTA
Source organism: Cynara cardunculus var. scolymus (assembly GCF_001531365.2). Classification (NCBI taxonomy): domain Eukaryota; kingdom Viridiplantae; phylum Streptophyta; class Magnoliopsida; order Asterales; family Asteraceae; genus Cynara; species Cynara cardunculus. Next base: position 9,500 of record NW_020203412.1, on the reverse strand, counting down.
TGGAATGATAAGATCTTAGATTTGTTCCTCGCAGTCACCCACCAATTCGAGTGCCCTCAGGGCCACTAGAGGTTGTCTGCCTTTAACTTCAAGGCCATGAGATTAGTAGTCAAGGKGACCACAAGCTGACCATGGCTATCCAACGTTTCTTCTACGAAGATAAAMGTAAATAACTGACAAAGAACTTAAAATTAAACAGCTTGTTTCCTAGGAACATAATTTTTTGCTAAAAACTTTAATACTAACAATTATCACACACTCAAATGGTAACAGTGGGTGAACCCATGACCATTTATCTAAAAGAAGGCATCGACGAACGTGATGACACATCTTGAGACGTAAATCTACCAAAGCTAAGAATCCGACACACATTTTACTAAATAAAAGCTGTTTCTCACTCTCATTAAATAAAAGCATATTTCTCTGTGAATYCATTCCCTAGCAACTCCAGAAATTTACTGGATCTAAACAATTTCACCGCTGATCACACATTTTACTAGCTARACTTCGCTCCCACGCCTACTAAGTTTTGCTTCATAAAAACCTCTGTAAATTCCTACCAACTTCATAAATTTACCACAACTCCAGTGATATGTATTTATCAGTAGCAAAGAAAAACGATGAATGGCAGCATCAAAATTATGCAACAAAAAATAGACCATGAAATTAATATAGAGTGGAAAAGAGGATCACCGGCTGGTGAAGATGGATGAAGCAATGATGATCGTCGTACAGCTTGAGCTTGGTTCAGTGGTTCACGGACGTTTATATGGATACCTTCAATGGAGAGAGGAATTTGATCGTCAATGCCAAGTCAATCCTCTAGTCTTTTTCTAGAACATTCCTTCCAATCGGGTTGTGACAACTCCTCATACTTCGTAACCTCTTCAATCTCGTATTTGATCGTCAATGCCAAGTCAAT
>NW_020203412.1:0-6517 GCF_001531365.2 Cynara cardunculus var. scolymus | reverse complement strand
AATGAAGATAACAGTAAAAATTATCCCCGACGACTTTGAGGGGACTCAAATTGAGACATAGTGAGAACAACCCCCAAGCCTTGGCATTTATCTACCTTTTGAGTTGACACTCATGGTTTATTAAAGACTATTAGAAGGGTATTCGCGCAATGCAACGAGATACATAAGGGTATTTGTCCAATACAGAGTAATATATCTTGTTTATGAAGTTGAGAATTTAAATCTTCGATCCTAATTCATGATTTAATTTATTTTGTGCATCTTTTAAACTTTATTTTGTGGTCTTGTGTGATTTTAAGAGAGGAAGCAAGTACTTGATTGGTTATTCAATTTTATGTAGTATTCTACAAGTGTACTCAAGCAATACATCTCTATTTGTCTCTYTCATCGGTTTTATTTTAAATCAKTCATCTCTATTTTGTCTCTCTMAATTTTATTWTAAATCATTTATTGAGAATGTAAAAAGTAAATCTTTATGTTGATGTGTATGAGAAAAAAATAGTCAGTAAGGTTGCATTTAACAATATACAGGATTGTATTTAACTCACACTAAAAAGATGAGTGATCCTGCGAAAATAGAAGTTAAGCTGAGAAACATAAGAAAAAATATAGATCATTGATCACTTTTAATTTCAACCTCGACCCCTTGAATTGTGTTTATCATGGAAATTGATTCGGTGTATCGCATTACTGTTGATCTTCAATTATCATTGATTTAAGAGTGAAATATCTTTTCACCATAACTTTCATTCTCACCGAAATACAATCCCATTAAAAATTTATATATTTATGATCCGTACACCTATATGTTTATCTTTTAATAGATAATAATATGAAAAAGGAAAAGGAAGAAAAAGGAACACTCATTGAATATATTCTACGAGTCCGGAACCTTTTTGGGAATTAATGGCCTCTTTTGTTACCTTTATGATGATGAGCAGAGATTTGAAAAAGAAAGAAAGCCAACCGTTGTAACGTATTTACAATTATTTGATAATTCAATTAAATAACGTCTCACAATATTTTAACTTTTAAAACATGATTATATTTTTATAATAAAAAATTATTTGTCCTGTCGAACAAATTTAAATATAAAACTACCTCTCATTAATCGTACTTGAAATATTTTTAATAAAAAAAAAAGATGTCAATCATAGTTAAGTTTAGAGTGAACTATACTTTTGATTCTTGCAGATTACTTAAAGACTGGTTTGTTTTTCCTAACGATTGCTAAGTGACGATGTTAACTCTATCAACTCTGAGTGTTATTAAATTGAAAAATTATGGACCATCAATAAAGGTGGTTCGTTTTAAGGACCAAATCTAAAATGTGAGCAAACCATAAGGATTGGACCACCGATGTAATACACTCTGTCTTTTTTAAAGGTTAAATTTATAAATTAACGAGTCTTATTTTAAAAGGGGGTGAAAAATCTTCCTTGACTACATGAAAATTGAATGACGGTCACATTTTTATTAACTGTATCATAACAATGATAATACTTGTATCAATTTAAGCGAATACAATAAGACAAGAAACAAGGTAGAACTCTTCATAAAGATGGTCACTCTATTCTATTGGGTAAACGGCATTTTTGTGTATATTTTCTTCTCCACAAGCCCTAATTTCAATTGAGACCTGATGAGAGTGTTCGATTTGCTTTTATTTAATCAAGTTAGAAATAACGTTAGACAAACGTTTAGATTGTTGAACTGCAATTGAAGTCAATCAAAATCAACATGAATGCACCATGGAAGATCCGGAACATGATTGTGTAGCATTTTTGGATTGTAGCAACCTAGTAATGAAGATGATACGTGACATGATAGATTGATATCAGACTTTTACATAAACATCGTTACCTCCAACATCTAGTTCTCATATGCTCCTCCAAAACCGGTTCTTGGCTCCATTCCTCAAAGATTTGACGATTAAACCAACCACTTCAGCATCATTCCTCCTATCAGAAGATCTCGACGTTGGTCATGATACTACCATTAAGATCAACTGGTGACCAACTTGTTATCATATTCCATTTTGAAATCACATGCTTCACCAGCAAAGTCCTCAAAAACACTTGTTTCCACGGGAACATCATATGTCGAATGTATGCCTTGCCACATTCCTTTGGAAAGGGGATAACTAGGCATTTTGTTGCGCTATGTCTTACACCGACAAGTATAACCTCTTGATTGCATTTTTGATTTAGAGTAACTAGGCATTTCAACTTTTTTACATTTAAAACTTCACAGTAGAACACTGTAAAAATAATCCTCATAGTGGTTTTGCTGTGAATGTTCGAATCTTTTTTACCTTTAAAATGTTTTGTTGTGAATTTCAAGTGTAAAAATACGATCACGTATCTCAAGTATTTGGTCACAACAACCAACGTGATTTTTCCCCATGTATGATGTCCCATCCTGTAGTCAGCGCGTACCAAAAGCACCCTGAGGTAACCGACCTCCATCCATACGAAATCGTGTCCAGGTTTGATCATATTTCCAGGTTATACTTCCGGATTCATCTCATGTTTTTGATGATTATACTTGCTGCAGCGAGCATTTCAGATCATTAGTTGTCTTTTTTGTAGGTAATCAAAGATTGAGTGATTGCGCTTCGTATGGACTGATTACTACGCGCCTAGAAGAGGTTTATTAATTTATGAACAAGTGCATGGATCATTGCTTGTTTCTGGTATCGCGTGTGTAGAAAGTGTATGTTTGATTATTTGGATCATTATTTAGGTTTTGCTTATATGACTTCAATGTCGTTGACAATCGTTTATTCAAGAGCCATGTTTGATTATGATGAAATCTTCCCCGCCGTTTCTTTATAGGTTGTTCATTACTTTTTCATAATTGTTACAGTAGATTTCACTCGCCAGATTCAGTCAGAGGCTTGATTCGAAAGTCTGGTTTCAGGTTCGTCATACCTCTTTGTTTACCAGTTGAATATCACTATCTCGACATCATGAAATACTTTTGGTAATTTGATTCCAATCCCATTATCCATACATTCTCTGGTATTCTTTGTCCTCCCTTAAACCTAGTGGTTCCAGTCTCATTTGACTTTCCCTTCATTATGCTTTGCCAACACCACTAACGGWTCCCAGAAYGTGACCAAACTTTGGATTTCACGAYYAACATCTTTCAACGGATTTGACATTTGAGATTCAATTTGTCTAGAAATGGTAAAGTTTCGTTTGATTTGGTAGTGTCTTGCCCATTTTTTGTGGTTTAGCTTAAAATAGGCTAGTATTTTGTAGATTTGGTGGGCTGTTTTTCTGTGGTTCTGCTCCATTTACCATCATGAGGGCATCATCTCCTACCCTCAATCGACTCAAKCATCCATGTCCATGGGTYCACGACTACCTATATGCTACMTTGTCCATTGAGGAACATTAAGTGGCTAAAGGTTAACGGGGGGAGGGGTGGGGGAGTTTGGTATGCATTTTATTCTTTGATTGTGGTTTTCTTCCAATGGGTTTGAGCCTTTATTGTTTCAAATTGTCTAGATATGGCAGTTTCATTTAGTTTTGTGGCGTATTACCCATTTTGTGGTTTAGCTTAGAGTAGGCTACCATTTTGTGGTTGCTCCAATTACCATCTTGGATGTGGAGCTTGCCTTACTAGGGGCACCAATCTTCTTCATTGATGCAAGTTAACAAGTGACGGTTTTATTCAACTCTCTTCATCGTTCTTTCTTTTGCATCCAATCATGTCCTATTTGGATCTAGGAGGACATGCACTACCAAAACTCCCCAACTTATTTGGTAAGGAAAAAACTGATGAGACAAACTTCCTACGTGAAGAATGTTAGAGGGAGCTACACCATGACAAATCTATAGAGGAGGATGGACGAATGAATTCAGGGAGGAAGTGAAGAATGTTTTTTTTTTTTTCCGAAGGTGGTAAGGGAAAAAGGCTGACTGAATGTATATGACTTTAATTTATGAGTTGAAGGAATCAGCCCTTTGTTGGCCTATTAAGCCATTTATTAACATTTATGTATGGCCCTTCGCGTACTAAATAAGCTATACATGTTATAAATTCTGTTTGAAACTTTGSTAAACAATTACCTACCAGATGAATATAACAKATACCGATAATCTTTACGCGGGTCAATGATTGAGAGAGTCTTACCCGGTAAGTGAGGGATGTCTCTTACTCGTTAAGTACTTACCGCGTTCCAAACGCTTACCATCAATCCATTTTGATGGCAAGGAAAGTTACACAATAAGAAAAATAAGAGTAGTGACTCTTGTTGCTACACGTTTATCTGATATGCATTTGGTAAATGTCTCCTTAGTTAATGATTGTATAGTAGATATATCTGGTTATTTATGTGTATGGCAGAGATCGTGTTTTGCCTTGCATGTAAAAACCACAAACTCAAACGCATAAAAATATAAAATACAAAAGACCAGGGAATACAAAGACGAGATTTAGAGATTCATTGATTTTTTTTTCTCGAGACATTGATCTATTATTATTTGAATAAAACTTAAACTTAAATCAGAAGTGTTGTAGTGTAGGTTGAAGAAAGTCAAAAAATCATGTTTTTAAACATGAACCCAACACTTGTAAGCAAATATATATTTTGAAAGGATTTTAAATACAAATCATGTCATTGTTACGAACCCTATAAAACAATAGGGGTGAGCATAGCAACCGGGTACCTGCCTTTGAAACCGGATCCGTTTTGGAACTGCTGGTTCCTAAAATATAGAACCGATCGAGATCGGTTTCGGTTATCATCTTTTTGAAACCCTCAACCGCTGGGTATCCGTTGGGACCGGTTCCGGGATCGGCTATCCAGTTCCCCCACTGGATACCTAGAACCGGAACCGACGAGTACCCACTATTTTTTTTATAAAAATTATTTTATATGCTTATTATATCAAAAAAATAAAAATGAAAGATATAATAGATTCTTGTTGCATGTAGCTATCATTCTTGTAGCATAAAAAGTAAGAGGTTGTTTACCAAATTTGTCTGTCTAGATAAATTGGTGCTATTGTTTACTCTTTTATCTGAATCAACAGTCTGAATGACAGAAATGACCGATTTACCCCCGATTATGATTATGCATTGTTTGATATATTGTTATTTATTTTTTAAGCCAAATGATCTGTCTAAAAACTTCATAAGCTTTTAGTCGAGATCCAGAGTAGCTTTTGTACTCCTTTTACCCTTTTGTTTTTCAACGGAACGTGGGATGAACAAGGTGTGGAAGACATGTGAGCTTGATCACTTGTTGTTTATTTTTTTAAGCCAAATGATATGTCTAAAAATAACAACCATGTCAAAGGAAAAACAACCTGTTGATCTTAATGACAAATATAACATTATTCCACTTGTTCCATGGTTCCGTTTCTACAATGAACACGAGGAGGATAGTAGTGGTAGTAGAAACAAAAAAAATCGAACCACATGGTTCCAAAACGAGAAGAAAGCAGAAGAAACAAAAGTCGAACCAGAAGGTTCTAGAAAACATAGACGATGGGAAATTAAATCGAACCAAAAGTTGAACCAATCGAACCAAATGGTTCCAGAACGAGAAGAAAGCAGAAGAAACAAAAGTCGAATAAAATGGTTCCAAAAAACATAGACAACAAGGAAATGAAATCGAACCAATCAAAGAAACAAGGAAACAAGTTGAACCAGATAGATATCAAACCAACCATCAAAATGAAATCGAACCAAAAGTTGGAGAAGCATTCCCTTTGGAGAGTGAAAATTGAAGCACAAATGGACAAGCAAAGGGAATCATATGCATAGATGGAATCGTTGGGCTATGGTTTGTTTCCGTGTCTGGGTGTGTTTATTGAATAGGAGGGCAGGAGTGTCTTTTTTTTTTTGGCTTAATATGGACAACAGTAGAATTCCATCTGAGCGAATAAGTCTCATGTTCTCCGAATAAGCTCCAAGTAAACATATGTTTTTGGCTATGCAAATAAGCCTCTAAACCTATGAAGTCCATTAAGTCCTAAATAAACACTCCTTAAAGCTGTTTATGAAGAAGAGTACAAAAAAGGTTGGTGTCATCATTTCCTTTTTTCTGTAGTTCGTTGCTCGTATTTGCGAGTTGTTTACGAAAATAGTAGAGTTTATAAATTATTTGTAGTAAATAGGATACTTTAAATTTGTGTTGTAAAACTAGAATGGTATCAAATCAACATAAAAAATTTAAAATTATGTAAAATCACATCAAAAAAGAAAAATATAAATAAATGTACAAATAATTGTGTATAATTTTTTTTATCATATTATATTTTAATTTTTATAATATTATATTATATCTATACTATCTTATAAAGTATTTGGCTAAAATTCTTAAAAACTCTTAAAACTCTTAAAAACTCTTAAACTCGTTCATCTCTAAACGATTTCATCCATATCCGATTTCATCCCATATCTGAATTCTTGTAACTAACTACAGATAAAAACAATCAAATACAGGATAAACATCTCATTTTAAATATAAAAAATCTAAAATATAATTAGTATAATCATT
>NW_020203411.1:2850-20534 GCF_001531365.2 Cynara cardunculus var. scolymus | reverse complement strand
TTTAGTATTCTTGTAGACCCTTTTGGGACCAACAGACTTTTTGGTCCTGAAGTCTCATAGTCGCTCTCCTTTCTGGATATCTATCAAAGTTCTTCCGGTGGCTAGGAATGGTCTCCCTAAAATGATAGGAATGTTCTTATCAGCCTCAAAGTCTAAGATGATAAAATCTGCCAAAAATATGAACTTGACAACTTGCACTAAAACATCCTCAATCTTTCCCTTAGGGTACGCAATGGATTTGTTGGCCAATTGAAGTGTAACAGTGGTAGGTCTAGCCTCTCCTATGCCTAAGGTATTGAAAACGGATAAAGGCATGAGGATGATACTAGCACCTAAGTCGCACAAAGCTTTCCCAATCTCTTTCCCACCTATAAAACAAGGAATAGTGAAACTTCCGGGGTCTTTAAGCTTAGGAGGTATCTTGTTGGTCAAAAGTGCACTACATCCTTCAGTAAGAGCTACGGTTTCATACTCGGTCAGCTTCTTCTTCTTACTTAAGATGTCCTTGAGGAACTTAGCATAACTAGGYATTTGCTCRATTGCCTCAACAAGTGGTATGTTGATGTGCAATTCTTTGAACACATCCAAGAACTTCTTAAAATGCAATTCCTCTTTCTGGTTCCTCAACTTTTGGGGGTAAGGAACATAAGGAGGAACTGGTTTTATCATATTCTTGCTTGGATGTGTTGAGTAAGATGGGTCTTGAAACCCTTGAGTCTTTGTGGTACACTTTGAGGGTTTAGATGAAATCTTAGCATCAAGCTTAGGGGTCTCTAAAACCTCAGTCGCTTCTGCTTTTTTTAGAACATCTTCTGGAAACAGTAAGGGATAGTCTGATCTAGGGGGGACAGAAGTTTAGAAGTTATATTTCTTAACTATGAAGGTGAAGTAAGATTTCAGAGAATGTCTGAGCTACATCTATGTCCAATGGGTCATCTAGTTTATCTAATGCTCTGGATAGATGATAGCATGCCAGAAAAAGTCGTGGACCTGAAGATACGAAGAGAATGCCTACGTCGAAAAAACCTTGGTGAAGATGTACCTAGCTGCATAGATCTAGGTTTCCTATATTAGTTTCTCTTTGTAATTTTGTTCACAATTTTTTTTGTAAACCTATTTACTATGTCTACTTTCAGTGATTAATCTTCTAGTCTGTAAGTATTAGACATGTACTGAACTACTTGTAATATTTCCAATGATTATAATATAAGTGTTTCTTGTACTTCACTGAAAAAGATCCTTGAAAAAAGTAATAAGGACGCAAGTCTATGAGTTCCAGTGTTACTTTTTACATTTGCTGACATTTCATAAGTCGGTGAATAAGCTTTCAGTTTCAGTTTCTATCCTTGTAACTTTTCTTAAATATGACTTAAGAAAATTCTTCAAGTAAAGACTAACTCACTGAAAATGATCTCAAAATAGTAAAAAGGGCTATGTACTTTATATGTTGTTTTTCCTTACTAATTATTTGATAAGACAACCGTCTTTATGTAGTCTTGTTATCATCAAATAGGGGGAGATTGTTGATCCTCTCTTCAAGTGATTTGATGATAATCCCTTTTATTCTATTTGAAGTATTTTTGTTTCTGTCTTTTCAGTTCTAGCGATCTCCACTGAGTTTGTTCAATGATCGCTGAGGAACTTGTATTGTAAAATTCAGTTAGCGACAGCCATACTTCAAGAAGATAACACTCACACCAAAGAACCTTCAGCAAATGTCGAAGACTGAAACTGAAGATTAGAGACTGGCGAGTACGTGATCTGAAGCGGTATTCAGTGATTACAAGCCTATCTACATATGTGTGAAGACTGCCCAAGCCTCAGCGAATGCTGAAGAGACCTTCAGGTTAATTCCAGCATTCATCGATCAAATGAAGCTTGCCAAGTACGATTGTTGTTGTCTTGTCCTTATACACACAAAGGACAAACCCATACCCTTTCTAAATGTTAGTACGGTACGGAGCCGACCAGTTGACTCTATTACCCACCAACTTTGTGAAAGGATGTCTGCTCATGAATAGGCTTTTGTACTATTCCGTTGTAGCAAAGGACAAGCCTTCTCCTTAAGTCTTGACACGTGTTCTAACCCTACCATGTTGCATTAAATGTGCATTTAATGCAATGGGTATAAATAGATGTGTTCCATCTTCATGTTGAGATAACACTCTTAACCTAAACCTTACTCTGAGCATCATTGCGCTAAAGTAAAAGAACACACATCTAAGAACAAATACGTTCATCTTCAAGAGAAAGTTAGAATCCCTTTCATTGCATTCTAAACAAGTTCATTCCCAGAAAGAACTTACTTTCTTCTATTTCTTAAACAACAAATCTTTTCTTATTTGCTAAGATTTAGTGTGTAAACTTAAGATTGTTTAGATAGGTTTTCTTACCTTATCTTTCCGCAAATAGTTTTGTATAAATTTTTATTGATCTTCTCTTATCAATATATATTTTAAATTTAAAAATATTATGTTTGTATTCACCCCCCCCCCCTTCTACAAAATGTTATACACATCTTGTAGACCCTAACGGTATTGCATTCTAGCTATATATATATATATATACATATATATATATATAGAGAGAGAGAGAGAGAGGAGCGATTAATTGCAAACCACCCTCATTTGTGAAAACCCTACAAACCAGTCTCATCCATCCATTTTCTTAATAATGGTCAAGATTAAATAGTGTTATATTAGGAAATTATAAAAAAAGTTTAATTTTTAGTTAAAAAAGGGCAAAATCGGCGAATCACCCATAAGAATCTGTTTCACTGTATGAAACTGCATTTCATCACTGTCCTCTTCACTGTATACAACTATTTCACTGAATGAAATTGTATTTCATTGTATGAAATTGTATGTCATCACTGTATGTAACTATTTCACTATATGAAAAACATTATTTTATCACTGTATGAATCTGGTTCACTGTATTAATCTGTATTTCTTAACTACATGAACATGTATTTCTTCATTGTATGAATCTGTTTCACAGTATTTATTCACATATGTGAATATGGTTCACTGTATGAATTTGTTTCACATTACAAAACTGTATTAATATGTCCTCTTCATTGTATGCACAAATGATTTACACCTTATATATAAATGGTTTCCATATTTACATTTCCATATTTAATAATAATTAAATCTTTTCCAATATTATATTTAAAAACAATTGATTTACACCTTCCATATAAACGGTTTCTATATTTACGTTTTCATATTTAAAAATAATTAAATCATTTCTGATATTAACCATTATACTGTAAAATGACAATTATACTCTTACTTATTAAAATTAAAGAATAAAAAACGGAAATTTTCTATTGGTCGAGAGTGGTTTGCATAGTTTTCACGAATTAAGCGGTTTGTAATCCTATCAAGTGGTTAAAATCTCATTTTTATCAACAAGGCGCAAACATATGAACATTACAAGTTTGAGTTCCAAATTGATCAAGACTTTGATATAATCATTTTCCAGGGATTTAAAACAATTCCCTACACTTGTTTCATTAAAATATACAAAATCCCCAACTTTGACCTACATGGTTTCAAAATCAACCAAATGCAAAATACTTAAAATGGAAACTTAAAGAAAGTAAAATACATCATTTTAACATGTATATGGTTTTATAAAAGTAATATATGAACTCACAATACTAGGTTCTGATGAAAATCTAGAAAATCAAGAAAGCTTGGGAAAGGAGATGAACACACTTGGATCTTGAAGACTAGACTTGAATCCTTAACCTAGATGAGGTTTAAATGCCCTTAGGTTGGTTGTAAATGAGGATTATACTCCAAAAACGTATTCAATGAAGAGGGAAGGAAGAAATTTGGGAGAGAAAAGAGTAAGATGAGAAAATGAGAGCGAAAACCCAAAAATCGGCTCTTAAAAAATTGGCCAGTGGTGTTGGCTAGTTTCACCGCCAGATAAAATAGCGAACAAACTAGCCCGAGCACTTTGAATAAATCAAACAGTGGTATTCGCTAGTTTCATCACTAGTTAAACTAGCGAACAAGCTAGCTCCGAAACTTGCCCGAGCACATTGAATGAAATCAAACAATGGTGTTCGCTAGTTTCACCGCTAGTTAAACTAGCTCTAAAACTAGTTAGTCTGATGGATATGATTAAACGAGTGGTTACAACAATATCTTTTTAATTAAAAAACCCTCCCGCCCCCTATCTTTTATTCGAAAAATAAACAAAATTCAAGCGAAATAAATTACACCAAAATAACAATCATATTTTTCTCGTTAAATTGACATCCCTATTGATATACCTTTTCATTTGTTTTCCGGTTTTTCATTTATTTAACGTTTTTCTCTACATATGTATGCATATGAAAGGTTAATAAAGACATTTTTCAAAAGTAACCTAAAAAAGGTTAGTAAGATGATCGGTTTTTTATGCCTCATTGTTCATTCGACTTCATCAATAAAATTTGTCAGGTTGCATAACTTCATCCTAACAATTTATATCGGTTGGTCCTAGCTGTAAGCTTAAATCCATTAAACTAAGTACCCTATCAGAATGCGTAAAAATAATTGGAGCTAACAATACGAGCTTTTCAAGTATGTTACCATAACTCGAAAATTAAGGATCACCTTGCATTCTTTTTGCCACGATCCGATTTTGCCCGGTGGAGCTAACCCGATGTACGCACCATTTATTGGCATGTCGTTGTCATTACGAATCTGCAAACGAATAAATTTCAGAAAACTCTCTTTCAAATGAACCAAATAACCAATCTTGACTTTAGCATACCGTAATTACCTATCGCGAACGAGTAGTTTCCCATAAACATTGCCTCGTTCATTTGATTTCGGAAAATCCTCAGATGCCGGAAAACTATAAGGCCAACTCTTCACCTCAATTGTCATCTGATTTGAAATGAAAAATGAAACAACATGAACCGTATAAACCCTAAACCCTAAATCTAACATGGAATATATATTTAATTAATTATTAAGTGCTATTTTTGGTCATTAATTTGGTACCTATTAGGACTGAAAGTCAGTGTAAAATTGTATTCGTCTTGAAAGTTACTATTGTCTATAATTAAAATAGACATCATGTTTGACTTTGTTTGTATGGTTTGACTTTGACCATTTGTGTAATGTTTGACCCTATAAATAGGGTGTTAGTCTTGTAATTGTTGTATGAGCTTCATTGTAAGATTCAATATACGTAAAGAAGATTTGACTAAGTCTTGAACTTTGACTTTTCCTCTCTACTTCTTTCTAGGGTTCTTAACAGAAAATCATATTCTGCCATTATTATTCTTTGAAGATTTCTTGAAGATTGATCATAGGGAAACACAATTGGAATCAGAGCTAGAATTGCAAGAAATCAGATAAGAAATTAATGATTTTGAAGATTTTTTTTCTGAACTTTCATTTTATTTTTGTGTTCTTCATTTTTTTGTAAGTTTGATCCAAATTGTTTTTGAAAATTTTGTGTTTTCGTCGTAAAACCGTAATCTTTGTGTGCGTTTTTGCTTCGTGAATCTTTGTTATACACAAAGATTTGCATTTTGATCTTTGTTTTTCAAGTTTTGCTTGAATTTTGTGTTTTTTTTTTGTTCTTAATTTTTTTTAAAAATCCAGTGTTTTTGATTCATTTTTAGTGTTAATTTTTTGTTTTTTTTTTTGTGTTAAATCGCTCAGTCCATTTTGGCCCATCCGGATTGGGCCCAATAGAGTGTATTGGTAAATCACTCAGGTTTGTTCTTGTTTAACCCCTTCATCGCACAGGATCTCTAAATCGCGTCTTTCAATCGGGTTTCATCTTCTCCAAGTGTCTAAATCGTTCAATCTGTGCAGACAAGGGATTATCAATTAAGCGATTTAGTGTTTAAATCGCTGACTTCTTGAACGATTTAGTGAGTTATCGGTTACAGTTTGAACGATTTAAGGTCTTCCTCGTTCAAAGCTTGATCGATTTAGAGAACATCGCTTACAGCTTGAACGATTTAAGGTCAACATCGTGCAAAGCTTGAACGATCAAGGTGTAAATCGCATAAGTCGTAAGCGGACAAAGAGTAAATCGTTGAATTCTTGAGCGATTTAGTGAGTTATCGGACAAAGCTTGATCGGACTTTTGATCGATTTAGTGTCTTAATCGCACAAATCAGAAGGTAAGGGTCTTTGATTTCATCCTAATTCGCACCTCTTAAGCAGAATTGACCGTATTCGCACATTTCTTGAGCGGATTCTGTCCGAATTCGTATATCAGTTGAGCGGATATTAGCGATTAAGAGTTAGGGTTGAGCGATTTACAACATAGTGTGAGCGATTTAATACTTAGATTGAGCGATTTAGTTCTTTGTTGTGGGCGATTTAGACTCTAGTTGTGAGCGGATTAGAGACTGTATATTGAGTGTTGACCGATTTTGAAGCTACTTTGAGCGGATTGTCTTTAATACAGTGAGCGAGTTTTACCATTGCATTGAGCGATTTAGGTTCAATGCTTGAGCTTCAGTTTTGTCTGTTTTAGATTTGGTTTTTGCTGTGTCTGGCATAGAAGCAGAAAAGAAACAGTAGTTTTAGAATCAGAAAGATCAATTGTCCATTGAGCTCAGAAAATTGATGCAAGAATCATGTGAATCAATCTAATTCTTTGTCTTATCTGTTTTTTTTTTTGGATCATTTTTTTTATCTGTTTTGTGTTGTGTTTAAACTGTTTGAGAATCGTTGAACTATTTTTTCCGTTGCGTAAACTGTTTTTCATTAGTTTTAACTGTCTTTGACTGTTTTTAATTGTTTTCAACAGTTTTGACTGTTTTTACTGATTTTTGACAGTTTTTCGTCAATTATCTGATTTCTCATCAGTTTTTATGTGTTTCTGGTTTTCTTTTTGAGCTTAATTGTTTTTTATTTTTTTTGTTTGATTTCATCGCATTAGATCATCTAATTGATCAATCTTAATTTTTAATGGCAGATATCCTAGAGAAGGAGAATCAAGTGTTGAGAACTCAGATTTCCATGCTGGAAAAGAGTATAGTGGACTATAAAGACAAATATATAAACATGTTTTCTGAGAATTATGCTAATGTGGAAYTTATTGCAARTTTACAAAAAGATCATAAAGYAGCAYTGGAAAGAGTTGAGAATGATTTGAATTTTAAGATTAATAAACTTGAGAAAACTTTGGATTATGAAAGGAATGAGTTAGATGATGAAATTAGAAGTTCAAACAAGATAAAATAAGATTTAGTCAATACACTTCATAAAGCAGAGTCTGAACTGAATGTTGTAAGGAATTCTCCAGAAAAGAAAATTAAAGAGACTGAAGAGCTTGGAGTTGAGAGCATATATTAGGAATGATAATAGGGTACTTAGAGAATATTGTGCTTCTATGGGACTGCCAAAATCGGCAGACCCTACCCAAGAAGCAATCCCCCTTAGGACAAGTGGTGAGGGGTCTAAAGAAAAGAGTGTTGGGGAGGAGACACAAAGGGTTACATCTCTTCAAAGTGTAGAGAGGGAAAATGTAATTGAGAGCCTGAGTAGAAGAGGTAAAAACAAAAGAGAGGCTTTAGAGAGATCACGGTCAAAAAAAGGAGAGGACCCTGCCCCATCCCCAAAAAGACGGGAACACACATCTGCTATCTCTTTACACTCTTTCGTGGAAAGTATTGAAAAGGGCACTGGGCTCATGCCAAATCTCGTATCAACCCCACCAACCTACTCATCTCCTTCTCAAAAGGGAGATGTTTCATCAAACATTTTGGGACAACCAACACATACCCCGTTGGCTCCTCAGTTGGGGGAAGCCAATGTTGAAATCGAGGAACACTTGTCTCATCCTCATCATTCTTTCGATCACATTGAGTCGGGGAGTCCATCCCCTATCGAGCCAAATACAGATCATGAAATTGTTGATCTTTCTTACACCGACACAAGTCTATGTGACTTACCTATACAGGTAGTTTGTCAACCTGTCCTAACACCTATAAACATTTCTTCTAGGGATGGTCAAGGATTGGGTGGATGTCCTGGTCGGATAAACGTCAACAAAATCCCACTACCAAGTACATCTGTTGTACATGATGTGTTTATCACATCATCAGGCCAACCCACACCTGTTGTGGGATTGCAAACAGGGTCATTTGTTGATCCTGGTTTCTATCAACAATTGTCACAAATACAGAGTTTAACAACTTTAGTGACTTTTATAAGGGTGAATTTGTAAAGATTCACTCTAAAATCATTGAATTGACGATTGTAAATCAAATAAGGAGTTTGGAGGAAAATATCACGTCAATGGAGGAAGGAATTGGGGAAAAATTTGAGGACCTTGACAATTATGTCCTTCTAACAGAAAACCCAACTGGAGGGTGTGAAGAAGATGGCGGACACCAACCAAACCACTCTCAACAACTTGGCATCAAACTTTGTCACCAAACAAGACTTCCAAGTGTTCCAAAGCTGCATTCTTAATAACTTTGTGATTCTGTATCGTAGGATAATTGAGATGCAAGCTAAGAACGAAGCTACTCTACTCACGCAACTAAATACCCTTAGGCAGTCTCAAACAGATCACCTCCATACACAAGCCAAAATAGAAAATCCAAGCCAACATCTAAGTGATCCATCTGCTTTCAAGAAAATCCCATCCCTGCCATTCCCAAATCCTACATGCCTAACACCGATGATTTTGCCACGTCTGCTCAACTAAATGAAGTGAAGACAGACATGGTCGATTTAAGGTACATGACGATGTTAATAAGGAGAGACCTGCGGAAGATGGGTTGCAAGAAACAAGCTGAGTCATCCAAAAGGAAACATGATGAAGATGATGACTCTGATGATGAAGAGATATGTACTAATGAAAAGAGGGGTAAGAGAATAAGGCTGAAAGAGCCAACTGCATTGGGAATGGTATCTAGTTTAGATACAACAGTTGAGGAAAACGTTGAAGGGAAAGGTGGTGATGAAGAAAAAATGGATGTAGATAATAATGAAGCAGTGAATAATGAAGCAGAGAAGATGGAAAGAGAGGAAATCGAAACCATTAGCATTCCTAGTTCAGATGGGGAGTTTAAAAACCCAAATGATGAGCTAGAAGACAAGCATGAGCATATTTTTCAAAACTCATGTCTTGCAATCATTCCTTTTACGCATGTCGATTCATTTATTCAATTTATTCAACAAATTTTTTTATTCCTTCAAGAATTCAGTCTCCAGAGCGAAATGAAGAACCAACATTAGAGTCTTCAGATTCAAGTGATTCTATAGGGATAAAAATGGATATAGAAAAACTTGATGGCACTATGGTCTCCTTCGGGTATTTCAGCCACTTCAGCCACATGTACCTAACAGACAATGAGGAGAAAGTCCTGCTTGAACATGAAATTGATGGGAACTGGCCTGGAGAAGTGCATATGATGTACTCAGAGATGATAAACACACTAAGAAGAAATTAGTCAGAGATAAATATAGAAAGTCCAATAGATGAAGTAGCAAATTTTCACATCAGATCCTTTGCTGTTGTGGATTATTTGGATTTAGAAGTAATTAGAGCGGACAGTTGTGTATATCAAATCTCCAGTGCTGATTTTTCAAGGTTAAAGTTACAAGATTAGGTATTTCTGTTGAACTTTTTTCAAAAAACAGACATCACCTCGGCTAAATTAGAGCTGAGAAGGACAATGGGAATTTACATTAGAAACCTGGGGTTATATGATATTCAAGTCGCATTAGATCTAGACCTACCAAGGATTAGGCTTACAACCCTTTGGATGAAACCTTTGACAACATGAAGCTTCTCTATAAATTTGTATACTTGCAGCAACCACGATACCACTTTAAAACTTCATCAATGTTATATGTGCTCAAAGTTACAATGTTTCCTCTGTTTACAACTGAAGGCCTGAAACAGTTTCTTGAAGCCATGGAGAATTCCACTAATGTACAAGAAGATCTAAAAGAGAAGTTTGTCCATGAAATAAAGGAACGGATAAAGCTTAGGAAATTGTGTAGAGATTGTCAAAGCCTGGAAATAATGGAGAAGAATCCCAAGAAAACTTTGGAAAAAGATGTGTCAATACCACGCGAGTATTTCATTTCTCCAACTTTGAGACATGTTGCCCCTGTATTAGCAATGAAAGAGAAGAAAAAAAGAAGAAATAGATTTGAATGAATGGTTTCTTGAATTCAAATTTTGGAATTTGTTCATGTCAGAATCCAATTTAGTAGTAAAAACCTATGTGGATACCTTTACAAGAAAGTCAAATGCATTCAAGAGACAGTATCAACAGTTCATGCACAGAATAGGGAAGTTCAGCAGAGATGTGTACTCAAAGTTGAATATTACAAAGCTGGTGGACATCAAACAGAGAACTTGGCACAATATAGTATACCAACTCTTCACTGTCGAGAGAGAAGACAAAAGGCTTTATGAGTTCTCTGAGGCTTATTTTATATTCATCAACCCCAAAGATCTTCTTCAACTATATTACAAGCTAGCTCCATTTGAAGACAAGGCTGCGAAGTTCAGAATTGGTTTGACTGTTGTTGTTCATGGCATACTTAGAGCTACTTTAATGGGAGCCATGTCTGACTTTCAATTGGCCTTATCTTTGAAGAGAGAGAGAGAGAGATGTGGGGGGTATACTTGATGCATGATATAAGCCTAAGGGATTTAGCAAGAATTCACATGGGGACTATAGTGTGTGACTGTGCAAGATACATTTGCAAGAATCTGAAAGAGAATTTCTTATTCAGAGTATATGATATACCCAAGTATAGCTCTGGTACCTTGATTCAGATTACAATTCATTAGAGAAAAAACTGTGCAGGAAGCCTAGAATAATTTCAAAAGAAGAATGGCCAAGATTGAAAGACCTAATAAATTGGATGAGGATGCAGATTGACTCCCATCTTGAGTATAGAAGAATAATCATTGATAAGTTCATTCCTATTATTAAAGACACGAACTTCACAATTTGAAGTGAAGTGGAAGCTTGAAATATATGAAGAACATTGGATGTAAACCTCCAAAGCATAAAGGCCTGAAAGATTTAGTTTTGTCGATTATAAGTTTGTGCTTCATTCTTTACTGTAGGATTCATTAATTATGTAAATAGTTCAATTTTTAGTAACAATAATTCATTCATTAATTCATTGTAGCAATGTAAGCATATTGGTCTGCATTCTTGGTTTTTTAATAAAAGAGTAGTACATTCACTACCAATATGCTTTATTCTTACCTTGTGTATTGTATTTTTCATATTCCTTCATTTGTATAAGTGTACTCGATGTCTTTGAAAAAGACCTCGTGGTAAAGTTTGCATCATACAGAGCAAGACTAACCAGAGCTCCTCTGGTTCTTAAGGACCACAACCCTTGTGGACTCACCAACCAATAGCAAGGACAACCCAAAATCATGGCCAACCCAAAAGCAAGGCCAACCAAAGGCCCTCTAGTTAACCATAGCCTATAGGTCAAAAAAATGTTAAATACTTAAAGAATTTGAGTTTCCTTGGTAGAGATCCACAAAGATCAGCATAGAGAAAGTAGAGAAGAGAGACCCAAGTTAGTTGGGGGTATATCGAAGGAGTTGGCATGGATAGGAGCATGTAAAAGTATGGTGTCATTTTACCCTATCTTGAGTAGTTTGCCATAACATTTATGCTGATTTTCATGTGGTTTAATTGCTGAATAAGTCTTGAAAAATTGTTTTAGTGAAAGTTATAGAAAAGTTTATTCGTGAGAGCATCTTGCAATGCTCTTGTAAATGTATGTTTGTTATTATTATTTGGTGTTTAAATATGTGATGCTTATTGAATACCAGATAAAGTTCTGAAGTTTGTAAATGTTGGCGGTGGAGACATACATAATGATGTAGATTTCAGTATAAACATCATGCCTGATCAAACTTTTGAAGGAGGGGATTTTTTGAGGACCAATGAGACTATACTTGACGGTGGTAGTTTGTCATCTTTGTATCAGTCGGCACGGTTTGGGAACTTCTGTTACTCTTTTGACGACTTGTCTTTTGGAGATTATTTTCTTGACCTACACTTTGCTGAAATCATAAACACAAATGGCCCTGAAGGAATGAGAGTGTTTGATGTATTTGTGCAAGATGAGCAGGTAAATTATTAACACTCGCAATAATCTTGATGATGGAGATTCATCTTCTCACAGTGTTTTAACTCTTTCACAAATTTTATGTCGAAAATTGACAGGTTGTGTCAGAGCTTTTCCTATGTTGGTGCTAATAGGCCATTAAAGTTGATGGATATTAGAGTCACTGTAGGCCTAGATGGGATGTTGGTAATCAAGTTTAAAGATGTTCATGGAACACCAATTGTGAGTGGGATTTGTATCAAGGAAGCACCAAAAAGACCCAATACGTAAGTACTTATTTATGGTTAGATATACTGATCATATAAACTTGTCGATTATATGTGATCTAACTTGATTCAAATGTACTTGGTTGAAGCATTTGAGCTGCAGCAAGGGTGTTTGGCATGTGATAGTTGTGTTGCTTATTCTTCCTCTACATCCATTCGAGAAAATCACTGTCTATGTAAGTTGAACTTCATGTCATTCTTAAAAATACGGTTTCTTGATCACACATCCATTATATTTTGGTCCTTCGAGAGTTGCAGACTTTCTAATATACAAATTTATTATATGTGTAGTGCAAGCTATGGCTCTACAAGAAACCAAATCGAAAGATGCTATAAGTACGCATGATCGTGAGAAGAAATGTTGTGTTACAGCCATAAATGAACTAGGAAAGAACATTAAGGTATGCTCATCTGAACCCATCTTGCATATTTTCTGTTACACGAAAATTTTGGGCATTAAGTGAACGTCATTGTGATTTATATACAAATCATGAAGCAGGAACAAACCCAGCTCTCATGTGACGCACGTGAATATGCCAATTTGATTCCAGATATGGATAATATGATTTCTGCAATTCAAGGACAAGGTGAATTGGCAGGAAAATTTCTTGCAATTTTGTTACGAATTTATCTTATTCAGTGAATATTTTGCAGTTGCACAATGTGAAGATCTTAAACAAAAGTACAATGAGGAGTTGGTGAAGAGGAGAAAACTTTACAACCAAATACAAGAAGCCAAAGGCAAATTCAGTCATTCGTTCTTTTCTAGATCTTTATGTTCCCTCCATCCCAAAATAAATGCATCAATTTCAAGCCAAATCAAAGAAACGCAGTGAGTTCCACACGCAGTAGGGTCTGGAGAGGGTGAGATGTACGCAAACTTTACCTCTACCCCAAGGGGTAGAGAGGTTGTTTCCATAAAGACTCCCGGCTTGAAAAAAGTTTTAGAAAGCATAATTTTGTGAATAAATGCAACAATTTCCTTGTTGGCAAAATTCTCATACAAAATAAATTACCTACATGTCATTATCATACAACATATTTATTATCATTGCTTTGGGTTCACAATATTGCTCTAGTTTTTGTCACAAGTTATTTTAGATCTTTGACTCTAGTTGGACATTTTCATCAAATTATTTGTCATTGCCCTGCCATACTTTGTATTATTTGGAATGGAGGGAGTAATATATTGAATACTAAATTGACCGTCTTGGTATCAGGAAAATTAGAGTGTTTTGCAGGTGTCGACCACTAGATAAACATGAAGTTTCAGCTGGGCATGCCATGGTTGTAGACCTTAGTGCTAGCAAGGATGGAGATCTTGGAATTGTTACTGGTGGTTCAACTAAACTTCTTTTACAAATTTGATCGTATTTACACCCTAAATGATGGTCAAGGTATGCACAACCTATATATTCTTATAGAATACGTTTCCTTGGTGGGATTGCAAACTAATTGTCAGCACCAATCGCCCAAATCTTCTTGACATAGTTTGTAGCAAGCATGTGAAAGATGTGGTTCATAACATTCACGGTTTTCTCAAGAACTCTAGCATGTCATTTGGTAATTGAAAAATAATGCTTATTAGGATTTTGTTTGTTGTTTTAGTTGATGTGTTTGCAGATGCCTCACCTGTGGTGATGTCGGTGTTGGATGGATACAATGTTTGCATATTCGCTTATGGGTAAACAGGGACATAAAAACTTTTACAATGGAGGGTACGGAGACGAATCGTTGAGTCAACCATAGAACGTTGGAGGCATTATTTGATACAGTTGAGGGAAGGAAAGATACTTCAGTTTTAATATTTCACTCAGTGTGCTAGAAGTGTACAACAAGCAAAGCAACAGAGTTTGGAAGTGAAGGCTAAATGCAAGGATCAAATGCAGAAAGGTCAACAGGAGAAGCTTGATGATCTTGCAGGCCAACTTGAGTTAAAATCACAGTTATGCAAGCAACTTGAGAAACAAACTTCACCACTTTCTGATGAAGTTAAGGAAAAGTAAGACATATGCTTGATTCTTTAGAAAAAGGTCTACTTGCTAATCCATTACCCCCCTACAAGTTTCAAATGTTTGGAGATAATGTGTTCTTAGGATGCGTTTGATATGCGAGATTGAACAGGATTGGATGGGCGAGAGAGAAGTAAGCGGGTGAAACAATTGTAGAAGGTTTTGGGTTTAAATTTGACATAGGTAGCTTAGTAGTTTGCCAAGCTTGTTCCATCTCACCTATTTTGATGGGGAAAAATCAATTTTTTGTCTCACTTAATCCTGTCCTCTCTTGTCCTAGTCTAAGGATGATTTTGGTACACTAGACATAACAGAATAAAAAAAGAATCATTGTTCTATATTTGGCAAAACTTTTATATGGAACAAATAAGAAAAGAGTGGAACAAAGTGAAACAGACCTGTTTCACCCGCACCCCATGGAACAAGGTGGAACAGACCTATATTTTACCAATATAACCTCAAAATAAAACTTAATTCTATTCTAAAACATCAAATGCGCATCCCTCTTTACATTTAATTCATTCTTTAAATTTTATTTATTGTATTTTATGCTCTTTAAACTCACTTTACTGTTCTCAAAATATTAATTTTCCACGGGTTTTATATTTTGATTAATTTATATAACTTACTAAATATTTAATCAATAAAAATTAACATAGAAAAGGTATAAAAAATTAAAAACACACACTTTTTATTAACTGTCTTGACGAAAATATCTAATGATGAATTTTGTTATAAAAAATATTTATTTTATTATAATTTAATATATTACATAAACTAATCAAAATATATAAACAACTCATTAGGGGTAAATTGATCATTTTATCTATTCTATCCTATCCAGTTATATCTTACCAAATGCTAAACAACTGTTTTGTCTTGTTCTCTCATGTGGAGATACCAAATGCACCCTTATAGAATATACTCTTAGATTTGTAGTAGTGATAATGGGCAAAGAGGTAAACTAACATGGAATCTTTCTAGGAAAAAGTGTTGCAATTTTGATGGGATATCTTGAAAAGAAAGTGTTGCAAAACTAATTGCTTTTATGTTGAAACAGGTGATGGAGGTAGAAAACAAGTTGAAAGAACGAACGCAAATGTTTGAGCTCAAGCTATCGGCTTCTAAAGAAAAGGTTGTTTAGATAGCATTCAGTTATGTTACTGATGTGATATGGCATATTGAATGTAATGATAGATCACATCTCATGTGACTTGATTGCATTCACATTAGCAAGATTATGATACAACGGTCGCATCCTCATATCGACTAATTATTTATGAATATGTTATGCATTGTTGATGCAGATCAAGAAACTTGAGAATAGGCTAGAAAGGCAAGATGACCACACAAGCTCTCTGATGCCGAATCAAAAGGTTCTTCCTTTTCATGGCAACAAATCCTCACTTTTGACTTTTAGAAATTCAAGCCTGCTAACTTGTCTTGAAACTCGAACGAACAAAAGTTTTTATAGTTCTTGTTAGAAAGCCAAACATGTCCTTTCTTTTGGAAGGGTATCCTAGGCTATGACCAGACTAATCCCGACAAATTGTGATGATAAGACATCAGTCCTAATAAACTCAGTGGCCACAATTGTTGTGGACGCCTCGAATTGAACCCAGGACAGATGGGATATTCCATCACATCCCACATTGTGATGGGTCCTTTGAATAAATGACTTTCAAACTAGGAGCGTGACCTTTTAAAGCTTTCCTTTATCTGACTGGTTCAGAATAGACTGCCCCTGGTTAGGGCGGTGGACCCAGGATTTTTGCCGGAGCGGCTGCACCTTTAAGGTGTTTTTAGCCTAATTCCACAGTTTTCGAGTGATTTTTTAAGTTGTTCAGTTGATTTCGAGAGACTTTTCAGTTTTTTGGTTGGTGTTCCAAAAAAATTCTACTTGTAAAAATAAGTGGGGCGAGTACACAGGAACCCGCTCTAGGCTTCATAGGTCTGCCCTGCCTGGTTTAAAACTGTCTGCTCCGTAAAAACATAGAATTACACTAAGGGTGCGTTTGGTACGCAGACAGGACAGGTGTTCAGCGTTTGATAAGACATGACAGGACTGGACAGAACTGGTTAAAATGACCAATTTACCCCCAGTGAACTGTTTAGTGTTTTTTTCACTAAATAATCAATATAAATATTAACAAATACGGTGTGCAAAGTATAACTTACATCAAACCACTACTACTTGCAAAAATACATTTGCAAAAATACATGATTTCATAATCAACTAATATAAGCATCAAGAATTCATTATCGAAGCAAATCTACATAAAATGGATTAAATATCAAATAGTAAATAAAATATAAGCATTAAGAAAACAATTTGGCTAGTGATCCCATATAGTATCATCACATTCACAAAACTTGGTTTCCAGAAAACAAAAGAATTCATCTATCACCTGTACAATCACTCCTGTAAGATCAAAATCAAATATTTACTACTTTGATCAAGAGAAAAAAAATACAAAACTCATCAAAAACAACAAATTGCATGCGTGAACCTTATGCAATATGTTTGATGGTGATAAAATCAAGAAAACAATTTATGTAATTTATTTACGTTTGATGGTGATAAAATCAAGAAAACAATTTATGTAATTTATTAAATTATAATAGAATAATTATTTTTTATAACAAAATATATCATTTTGTAACACCTCGGTTACGATTTCACCAAAACATAACATACGAGATATCATTTTCTAAGTAAACCACCAAAAGCTAATTATACTTTAATAAGTATYTYCAAATCYAAAAYRAAAGCTTACAATCTTATAATTAAAACATTTACCAACCAAAAATCGGGACAACATAATAACTATCCGGATATATTTACAACCCAAAATAGAAACTAGACATAATTATATATATATATATATATATATATACATATATATACCAAGGTTTGGCAACGATCCCCAAACTAATCACGAACTAACTACACCGGGTTCTTGCCTTTATCTTCTTTCTTTCCTGAAAAAAAAGTGAGCTAACGGAATAAGCACATGGCTTAGTGAGATAAATAGTCTAAACAAATGCTATTAAAATCAAGTCTATACAAWTACACGGGAACCATAAACCAACCAATTGAATGGTTATATCAATGAATAATAAATTRAGAGTAACACTTACGAAATAAGGGTTGTCCATAATATAACCAAAGACCAAGTGCCGGAATCCAACAATTCATATGACATAACATGCTTATTTCGAAATGCAAATTACAAGTAATTATCAAATTATACCAGGTCAATTCCTTTGCAAGGGACTAATATCATACGTTAGTCAAA
>NW_020203411.1:0-1965 GCF_001531365.2 Cynara cardunculus var. scolymus | reverse complement strand
ACAGTGCTGTAACATGACTTTCAAACTCGAAAAATCATACTTTTATCCAAATAAGTATTCAATTCCATTCCAATCCTAACCAAACTCAGATGTTAACTTCATTTTATCATCATCAAGGTAAAATCAACAAGAAACCATGGTTCATTCATCTATTTCTACCAATTTCATCAAAATCCATCTTTTGTATAACTAATAGTCAACTTATTCATAATGAAAACTCACTTATTCTTACCATCTTCTTGCATATCAACCATATAATCAATGAATTAACTAATGTGTATTCATAATCTGAGCATACTATCACAATTTCTACACTTATCTTACACATGCATTAAGCTTATATCACCCAAATGTCATCATACTTGTTACAACTTCAAGAACAAGAACAAGGATGAGATTACCTTCAAATTGTTGTGTAATCATTCAAAATAACATGATATTCACCAACATAAAATCATAATCTTACAAAATCATCCACTAATTATAAACATGCAAACCCTAATTTCCTTGATTGACACTAATTGCAAAGATTAAACTTAGTATTAGGAGTATACCTTCAATAATCTTCACATATTCATCAAGAATTCATCACTTGATCTTTGATTCTCCAAGAATTGAAGTTGTTTGAGCTTAAGTGTGTGTAATTCGCACCTTTACTGTATGTGCAAGTTATGGGACTGAAAATGGTCTAAAATGGGGTCTAAAATCGACTTTTCTAGGTTAAATCCGAGTTGGGTCGGGTTTGACCCGCCTAAGTACCCATTTTGACCACTAAACACTAAAAACAACATAACTTTTCGCTCGGAGCTCCGTTTTCGATGAGGTTTTCGCCTACGCGTTCGTAACRAAATAATCTACAAATTCCAATAAAAATATTCTAGAAAAGATCTTCTTAAAAAAATTTGGTTTTACGAATCCATACCTTAATTGTTGACGTTTTGACTCGATTTCTCCAATTTTCTCAATCTAACTCCGATTGGGATGAAATTTTCTAAATCCTCTCATATACTCCAAAGAAGTATGACCTTAAAATTTCATCCCCAAACTCCCATTAAATCATTGGTTACCTTATATGGCCACTATTAATACACGTAGTAAAATTTCAACATGCTTAACATTTTCTCGCATGTAAGCACATAAGATCCTTCGTAAAATGTAAATTAGGCGCACTTAGCAAATAATATGGGAAATTAGAATTGGGATGTTACAAATACCTCCTCCTTTTGAGGATTTCGTCCCCGAAATCATTGTCGTGTGAACAAAGAAGGGTATTTGGCCTGCATTTCATCTTTACGCTCCCACGTACAATTTGGTCCCCTATGGTGTTTCCACTTGACCAACACCAAGTCCACTTTCTTATTACGTAGGTTCACCTTTCTCTCGTTTAGAATGGACTCTGGTTCTTCAATATATCTTAATTTTTCATCTACTTTGWCTTCTGATAAGGGAATCGTCTCCTCATGTTTACCCAAACATTTACGTAAGTACCCGACATGAAACACATCGTGTATCCCCGTAMGTTCCTCTGGTAATTCTAGTCGATAAGCCTGTTTCCCGATACGCTCCAATATTTTGAACRGGCCGATAAATCGTGGACATAATTTACCTTGTTTCTGGAATCGAAGCACTCCTCGCCAAGGAGAAACTTTCAGCATTACCATATCACCAACCGAGAACTCGATTGGCCTTTTGCGGCGATCCGCATAAGACTTTTGACGATCTTGGGCAGCTTTCATTCTATCACGAATAATCTGAATCTTGTCATGCGTGATCTGAATCAACTCTGGACCAGCTAAAATTTTCTCTCCTGTCTCTCGCCAACACAAGGGTGTACGACACTTACGCCCGTATAAAGCCTCGTAGGGAGCCATTCCAATGGTCGAGTGGTAACTATTGTTGTAAGAAAACTCAACCAAGGGTAGGTGAGCATCCCAACTTCCACCAAATTCTAAGACACATGCACGT
>NW_020203410.1:16652-20334 GCF_001531365.2 Cynara cardunculus var. scolymus | reverse complement strand
TCTGTAACAAAGGACAAGCCTTCCTCTTAAGGCTTGACACACATTCTATAACCTACCATACTGCATTAAATGGACATTTAATGCACTGGGTATTTATAGAAGTGTTTCTTCTCCATGCAGAGTGCGCGCATCACTCTCCTCCCTCATTCTTACTTCAAGCTTCTTTCAGCTTAAAGTAAAAGATCTTTTCTTTTAGCAATCTTTTTTCTTGTATTTGCTAACCTTTGTGTGTAACTTAAGATTGTTTAGATAGGTTTCTTTTACCTTATCTTTCCGTAAACAATCTTGTAAAATTTGTATTGATCTTCTTTATCAATATATATTTAAATTTGAAAATGTTGTGTTTGTATTCATCCCCCCCTTCTACAAACTGTTTAGTATTCTTGTAGATCCTTGTTGGGACCAACAGTATCTCTGGACGTCTCCTTAGCGACTCCATGTTCTGTATTATTTCATCGACTAGGCTCTGCAGAGGATGCCTAGATGAAGAGGGAATGTCCGCTTGCACCGTGGTTGGTTCAGTTGGGGGTGTTTTTGGGTAGAGGGTTGTGTATCGGTTGGCAAGAGGATGGTTTCTTGGGTTGGCTCAGGTTCATCGGGTTGGGTGATGAAAGGTTTTGTATCGCGAGGGGTTGGTGATGGGGTTAATGGTAGGTCTTGTGTTGCTGATGGAGTAAAAGGTGGGTTGGTTTCTGTTGGTGGGGTGGATGGATTTTCATTGGTTGAGGAACTCAACACGATGGGTTCAGGTGTGGTAGCAAGGGGAACATGTACATTAGGTACATCTTAAGAGGGCTGAGCCTCTAGTTTCCTTGCTTGGGTTGATGGGGATTGTTGTGTTTGGGGTGATGGAGATGGTGGGTTTTGTTGTTGGTCATGGGATGTTGAGGGTGCAGCGGACTCCATTGCTTGTGGAGCGGTGGCCTGTTTCTCCCCCTCATGAGGACCGAGACCTTGATCATCCGGGTTTGGATCCTCATGCCTTCGACGTTTGAGGGGACGGCTTGATGAGCAGGAGGTCTTTGACCTGTTCTTCTTCCAAAGCTGTATATGCTCGGCCAAAGTACGCACCCGATCCTTGTTGCATCGGTGTTCCATGGTGCGAAGGAGAGTGTTGGTTTGATCTTGCTGTTGTAGTAGACTCTTCCTCAGCACAATGGTAGGCTCAACCGACCTGGCGGCAAACTTTGCACTTATCTCATTGAATGATGAGATAAGTGCCTTGGACAGAGCCCGGAGGTCGGCTCTGGTGGCAAAATCTGTGCTTGATGTGGGTGGTGGTGGCACAGAGGTGGTGGCGGATGTTGATGGAGGATGGGGAAGGTTGGCGAGGAGATTCCTCACCTCTACAGTGAAGGAGGAGAAGGCTGCATCGAAGGATGGGCCTGCGGAGGGAGGTGGAGGTGGTGGAGGTTGGGTATGTTGGCTAGTATAGTGGCTGGGAGTTGGGTTAAGGTGGTTTGGATGTTGGTCATTTGGGTGGTGAGGGAGGTAAGGATTTCATCGATTGATGAAGATGTTTGTGGAGGTGTTGGTTGAGGGAGTTGGGTGATGATTGTGGCGGGTAGGGCGTTGAGGGTTTGGAAAATGGTGTTTATTTGGGTGGTTATGGTGGCTATGGTCTCATCAGTCGCAGTTGCCTGGGCCGTGAGGGTGGCGATTGAGTAGATGAGGAGTTGGTTTCTTTGGGTGGCAAAGGAGGAGGTGGTGTTGTGGTGTTGGGTTACGGTTTGTTGGAGCATTTGGAGACGGGTGGTATTGTCTCTGGTTTGGTTGGCAAGGGTTGTGAGGGTCTGTTGAAGGGTGCCAAGGGATTGTTGAAGGGTGGAGGTATCGATTGATGGTGGGTTGTCAACAATCCCTTGGATGATGAGTTTTAGGTTTTCCAAGGACCACTGAACTAAGTCAACAAAGGCTTGTAACTCAGCCTTTGTGACCAGTTCTGCCGTTGGGGTAACCCCTGCAGCAATGGATGCTGCAGGTTGAGCCTCTGCTCCTGAGGCGCCTTCAATGCCTTGTGAAAACATAGGTCTTGAAGGACTTCCATCATGTCCTTGATAGCCCTCAAGTGAGGAGCTATTTCCAGATGTTGCGACAACTTCTTCTTCCTCCTCGGCTTCAGAGGCCGGGTAAGAGAAGTAAGTGTGTTTCTCCTTCGCTAGATCAAGTATCGAAGGTGGTTGTGGTGCATGAAAGGACGATCGCTCTGAACGATCTTGGGGTTCATCAATGGCAGAAGCAACACATGCTTCTGGGTGTGTGGTTGGTTGTGTCGAACCTTGAGGCGATGGGGCTCTTATTTCTGCATCGCTTCTCTGTTGGGAGAGGGGCGATGGGTGTTATGGTTCCTCGGATAAGTCATCTCCAGAGGCTCGAAGAATGGCCTCTGGATGGCTGGCTGGTTGTGGGATTGGACTGGGTGGTCCTTGTTCAATACCCCTTTGGCCTTGATCGCCAGGGGTAGATGTGGTGGTTACCCTTTGGGAAGAGGGAGGGGGATTCTTTGAGTATGGCTGAGGGATGCACGAGGAGTGTCATCATGATCATCATCTTCATCATTTGATGAAGATGCCTCCTATGCTCCCTGCTTGTTTCTGGGGATGGCTCTATTCGTTCTGGGGTAGCTGCCCTTGGTTCATGGGACAGCAGAAAATGTTCGTAGGTTCTGCGTATCTCAGATGTCTCTGGAATGACACTGAGCATGGCTCTGGAGATGGGTTTGTTGGTGGTGTATCCTTCCTTCGATAGAGTGGGTCGATGGCCATACATTTTGAAGACGGGGGTGAATGGTTCTTCGGCCGGGAGGTCATATTTCCTCATCTCATCCCCTATGAATAGAGCGAGGAAACGAGGAAACAGAACAGAGGTAAGGGGCTTGCCGGTCGCCTGGAGCTTGCATTTCTTGACTACGGCCGTGTGGATCTCATTGTATATGAGAAAAGCATAGTCGAGAGGGATGTTGAAGAAAAGTCTGTACATGATGGTCATGATGTTGATGTTACCTTGGTCCATCGACCCTAGTTTGCAAGTGAGGGCCCTGTTCAAGATGGAGAAGAACATGTTCCACATTGGCGGTAAACATTGCCTTTTGAAGTCGGAGGCATTGCGTAGGTCACGATTGTAACCTAGCATTTGGATGAAGCGTAGGATGTCGGAGGTGGTGGTTGGCTTGTCATATTGCTCGATGCCGAGTTCTCGACGAGTGGGAATGCATAGAACTCGGGACACTTTTACCCGCGAGATTTTGAGCAAGCAAATCATGTCATTTGGGGCGTCAATGTCCCCCATTATCCCATGGCTTTCAGGGTCGAATTCGCAGGTCTGCCAATACTGTTGGACATACTTTAGTGGTACGCCGGTGTTAGTGAGAGTCAGTGAAGGGAGAAGAATATAGTTCTTGAAAAACTCGATCAAGATGGCAAACCTGTCGTCGAAGAGGGTGTTTTGCAGTTCAATGGCGTGGTTGTTGGGCTTCAATGGGAGGAATACGATGGTGCGGCTGTCGGTGCCGGTGGATTGAATGTGGCTGTCGTTGTTATTGGACTCATGTGATGCGGAGGAAGCCATTGCGTAGGAAGTTGCAGGTAAGTTCGTTCGTCAAAGGCTGTTTGCAGGTTTTAGGAAGCGTAAAAAGTAAATGGAGGTAGAAGAAGGGTATTTATAGGTAGGGAGGAGGAGGGGG
>NW_020203410.1:14503-16387 GCF_001531365.2 Cynara cardunculus var. scolymus | reverse complement strand
TACGTGCCATTAATGTTGGAGGACACGTGTCAAGGCAGGGTTAGGGAAGGGAAATTGGAAACGGTTCATGGGGAACAGGCTGTATATGGTGTCAGGTGCGTGTGAGGATGACGTATGGATTATTTGAAATAAGAAATTATTCCAAATAATATCTCGTTAAATATTAATCCAAAAACAATTCAAATTTAAATTCCCATCTAATTGTAAGATTAATACGAATTACGAAGTTTTGGTCTTCTAAAAACCCATGTTGTATAGTTTTTAGTCACAAAAGTTGCAATTTTGTATAAACTTTAGAAAGTTTTTCAATTTTGATGGGTTTATGGATGAAAGTGATTTTGTCATGGAACCAGAGGAGTTCTGGTTTCTCATAACCCTTTTGATGGGGGAACCAGTGGTGCTCTGGTTGAATATCGATGAAGGAATTCATCGATGAAATGTTGGATTGCATGATTAAGAAGCCTTGGATGATAAACCAGAGCTTCTGAATAAACATGGGCAATCCATTATGTAGAACCAGAGGGGCTTTGGTTAAAAGCACACGGTATTCATTATTTTTGTAGCATTTATGTGTCCAGAGGTTCTGGATAGTAGAACCAGAGGTAAACCAGAGGCTCTGGTATGGAAAATGCATGAATAAAATGGAGTTCCATGATGAAAGAGTGGCTCCCCTTCAAATGGTGCATGAAGATTGATTGAGTTTTAAAAACTCCCCCTAGAACAAATAATAATGATGATTGAGGTGACCAGAGGCGCTGGTCTATACAACATGAGGCTCTGGTTGTGAAGGATGATGAAAGAAAGGTATGAAATGTGGCTTAGTGTGCAAGAGGATATGCATATAAATGGGTCTTTGAGACCAGAGTGCTCTGGTTACAAAGATAATGAATCCAGAGGCTCTAGTCTTTAGAACCAGAGGCTCTGGTCTTTAGAACCAGAGGCTCTGGTTGCAAGGGCGATGAAAAGAAGTATGAAAAAATGGTTAAGTGCATGAGTGAGAAAGGGGGGGGGGGGGGGGACTCTTTGGGTCCAGAGGGGCTCTGGTTACAAAGAGTATGAATCCAGAGGCTCTGGTCTTTAGAACCAGAGGCTCTGGTGGTCTTAGAGATGATTTAAAAGAAGAGTGAAAGGGGAATTTAGCATGCCAAGTCTTATTTGGAAACCAAAGGTCTCTGATTGCAAAGGACTTGGAAACCAGAGACTCTGGTCTTTAGAATCAGAGGCTCTGGTTACATAGATGAAATGCGATGGAGTCCAAAAGGGCTATGGTCTCAAAGGATGAGAATCCAGAGGCTCTGGTCTATAGAACCAGAGGCTCTGGTCTCAAAGAAAGAGAATCCAGAGACTCTGGTCTATAGAACCAGAGGCTCTTGTTGCGAAGGCAATACTTAGTGAATAAAAGCTAAGTATTTGCTTTGGACCAGAGGTCTCTAGGTCCAAAGGTGATGAAAAACTTTAAGCCATATTAAAAGATTTCTTCATGGCCAGAGGTTCTGGTCTTTAGAACCAGAGAAGTTCTTGTTTGGAGTACTTATTAATTATGGCTTCTTTCTATGTATCACTTGTAGGCATAACCATGAGATATTGAAAATCTCTGATTTAAGAATATTTATTGCCTTTAAGTGGTGAGATTCAGCATACCCATCTTGCTGACTAGGAATAAAAATATTTTATCATCAAGAGCTTTTGTGAAAATGTCAGCAAGTTGAATCTCAGTGGGAACAAAGTACATTTCTATATTACCATTTTCAACATTGTCTTTCAGAAAATGGTATTTTACATCGATGTGCTTGGTCTTGGAATGCTGCACTGGGTTTGCAGAGATTGCTATGGCACTCTTGGAGTCATAGAGGATGGGAATTTTGTCATAATGGAATCCATAGT
>NW_020203410.1:11739-13493 GCF_001531365.2 Cynara cardunculus var. scolymus | reverse complement strand
ATAAACTTTGAAGCCTTTGTGAGCTACATAGGCTAGGAATATCCGGATGGCCTCAAGTCTTGCGACGGGAGCAAATGTCTCATCATAGTCAATTCCTTCTTCTTGGCAGTAGCCCTTGGCAACAAGCCTGGCCTTGTTCCTTATGACTATGCCATCTTCGTCATTCTTGTTTCTAAAGACCTATTTGGTTCCTATGGCCATCTTTCCTTTGGGTAGAGGCATGAGGGACCATACCTTGTTTCTTTCAAACTGGAGTAGTTCTTCTTGCATCGCGTCTATCCAGTTTGGGTCTTGAAGGGCTTCAGAAATTTTCTTTGGTTCTATCATGCTAAGAAAGTTGGCGAAGAGGCATTGATTGGTAGTGGCAGATCTCGTTTTGACACCAGATATTGGATCACCAATGATTTGGTGGTGTGGGTGATCTTTTGTTCATTTGGTGCTTGATTGGGGTTCTGGAGCAACAGGATGCAGTTCTTCATCGGCTGATGGGATTGCTTGCTCCCCCTCGAAGAGATCATCTCCAGAGTTAGACTCTGGTTCTTGATCTTGATCTGAAGACACAGAAGAAGTAGAAGATGAAGTAACATGAGTTTCAGTAAGAGATGTACCTTTAGCATTGGAGACTTCATGTTCTTCATCGGTTCTAGAGATAGATTTTGCATTTTGTGCATGTTCAGAGTTTACTTCTTCGTCGAAGATGTCTTCAAATAATTGAGCTAACTCGGAATCAGATGCTCTTCTTTGAAGTCTGAGTTCTGAACTGTTGTGTCCAGAAGTCATTGGTGTAGAATCATCAAAGGACACATTTATATGATGATTCTTGTCCTTTTGATGTAGACTCTATAGGCCTTGGCAGTTTGAGAATAGCCTAGAAAGATCCCTTCATCAGCTTTCTTGTCGAACTTGCCAATATATTCTCTATCGTTGAGTACAAAGCATTTGCACCCAAAGACATGAAAATATTTGACATTTGGTCTTCTTTGGTTGATGAGCTCATAAGGTGTCTTTTGGTGCCTCTTGTTGATGATTGATCGATTCTGGGTGAAGCATGCAGTGGAAATAGCTTCAACCCAGAATGTGATGGGTAACTCCGATAAAGCAAGCATGGTCCTTGCTGCTTCCACGAGGGTTATGTTCCTTCGCTCCACCACTCCATTATGTTGTGGAGTTCTAGCTGATGAAAAGTTTTGTGAAATGCCTTCACTGATGAGGTATTCATCGATTCTGGCGTTTTTGAATTCAGTTCCATTGTTGCTATTAACCTTTATTAGTTTTTGTTGTAGAAGGACTTGGAGCCTTTTCTTCACTCCAATGAGTAAGTCTGGAACATCTGATTTCTTCCTTACAAATTCAACCCAGGTGTATCTGGAGTATTCATCAACCAGTACTAACATGTACTTCTTTCCAGAGAGACTTTGAGTTGATATAGGCCCACAGAGGTCTATATGTACCATGTCCAATGGCTTGGTGCAAGAGGTTTCTGACTTGGTTTTATGTGAGGCCCGTCTTAGCTTTCCCATCTCACAGGCTGAGCAAAGATGATCTTTTTCGAATTTGAGATCCGGAATTCCCTTGACCAACTTCTTTGTGGCTAGTTTTTGAAGTGCATCAAAGTTGAGATGTGAGAACTTTTGATGCCATAGCCAATTTTCATCGCTCTTTTGAGATACAAGACAAAGGGTGTCTTGTCYRATAGAGGATTCAAAATCTAGAAGATAGAGATTTCCTTCTCTWTTTGCCTTGATGATTGTTTG
>NW_020203410.1:0-10921 GCF_001531365.2 Cynara cardunculus var. scolymus | reverse complement strand
GCTGATTTCTCGAAATCAAAATTAGCATGGATGTTTGTGGGAGGTGTGGGTTTAGAGGTTGATGCTTCAAAGGGATCTGTTTGAGGTTCCATCAGTTCTGACTTAGCTGAACTTTCGGTTTTACCCGGATGGTTCATCGACTCATCAGCTGATGGTTCCTCATTCGAATTCTTCTTTTCATCAACAGTACTTGCTGATGAAGTGGAATTGATACCCAAAGACTATGGTTTGACCATAGGTTTTCCATCGGTCTCTGATTGAGAGGTGTCATTCCTTTCATCAGTATTCTTACATGTATTGCTCTTGTACACCACATTTTCAAAATCCTGTCTTGGAACGACAATTTTTCCATMGACTTTAACTCTTTTAAAATTTGCTTTTGGTTTTGGGAAAAAGTCGGGTTTTTGAATGCATCCAAGTTTGAATGTGTATTCAAGGGTGGATTTCTTTGGTTCGATGAAGGAATCCAATTCATTGAATCCAATCCCTTGAGTGTCCGTTTGACCATTTAACTTTTCCTAAACATCTTGGGCATCTTTGTATTTCTTTATCAGAAGTTCATTGGTTTGAAGCTTCTGGTGAAGAATCTCCCTTTCCTTTTGAAAGAAATCTTTAAGAGCAACTGAGTTTAGTCTCTCTGCCTCGAATTCTTTTAAGGCCTTAGTTTTCTTTTCTATATCTTTGGTTACTCGTTTGTTTATTTCCAGAAGTTTTTCTTCCGCTGATTTTTTCAGAGCGGTGATGCGAGTCTTTTCTTTCATCATATTTTCTTTTTCTTCGGTTAGAAGATTAGTTTCTCTTTTGTTGAAACTAACTTCTTTTTCAGCTTTAAGTCTTTCAGATTTTTCAAAGCTTTCTCTTTTAATTTAAAGAAATCCTCTGAAAGTTTTATCACCCTTAACTCTAACTCAGATGGAGCAGAGTTGGTTTCATTGGAAGTAGACTTACATACCTGACCATCAGAGTTGGAGGCAGATTCTGCATTGGACGTGGCCATTAGACATATGAGTGCTTTGTCTTCTTCATCGGATGAAGAATCAGACACCCAGTTTTCTTTCTCAGCCATCAGGCTTCGCTCTCTAGGATTGTACTTGTATTTATTCTTGTAGTAGTCAGCATCCTTTACCAGTCGTCCTCTACATTCTTTGAAAAAATGACCGATTTTTCCGCACCTGAAACAGCGGAGGTCATTTTTCTTTCCATCTCTGTCCTCTCTCTTCTCCTCTCTTCTATCTTCTCTTCTATCTTCTCTCTCTTCTCTTCCATCTCTTTTGTCTTCCCTTTGATGGAATTTAGATGGCTTCTTTTCATAGGATGGCTGGTACCTCTCCCTCTTGAACTCTCTTCGTTCATAGGGTTTCTTGATGAACTTTTTCTGGAACTGCTTTGTTATCAAGGCCAGAGATTTGGCAAAGGCTTTGATATCATCATCTGATTCAGATGTTTCATCTTCAGACTTTGATCCACCACTAGTGCTTTCTTTCCTTTCTTCTTGTGGTCTTTGGTGGAGGTCCTTGAAACTTCCTTTTCTTCAGCTGCTAGAGCCAGGGGTCCACCGATGGACACCTTTTTCTTCAAGATGTCGTTCTCTTGTGCAGCAAGCGTTCTGTATACGTCATGGAGTGACCAGCCGTCTAAGTCCTGATTTGCATGTAGGGACATTGACAGCTGTGTCCATTCATCGCCGAGACTTTTAAGGATTAAAACATTGTTTTCTTCCTTTGTTTTGGAGATATCATTTCGGCGACATTGATTAATCAATGTGTTGAAACGATCATACGTCTTCTGAATCGGKTCATCAGGAAGAGCCTTGAAGTTAGTGTATTCGTTGAGACATTGAGCTCTACGATTCTTCTTCGTTTTTGCCCCTCCTTCCAATTGGCTTGCCAGCTCATCCCATAGTTCCTTGGCTGTGGAACATGCGTCAAGGGATTAAAAGATTTCATTGGGCATGGCCATAATTATTAGTCTTTTGGCCTTTTTGTCGGTCTCAACCCGCTCTATGTCGTCTTCATCCCAATTTTTCTCATTCTTGGTCATGTAGTAGGCAAGAATTTCTGCTGTTGTATTTGATCCTGGAACTCTTGGAACAAGAGTCTGTGGAACATAGGGACCCTCCATGACAGATC
Source organism: Cynara cardunculus var. scolymus (assembly GCF_001531365.2). Lineage (NCBI taxonomy): Eukaryota > Viridiplantae > Streptophyta > Magnoliopsida > Asterales > Asteraceae > Cynara > Cynara cardunculus. The sequence continues at coordinate 8,792 of NW_020203410.1, read as the reverse complement.
GCAGAAGATTTCCATCCATCCCTTCCAGAAAATTCACCATTCTTATCCTCCATTGTGGGTACTCTTCTCTTTGAAGAGTTGGAGGTTTGGTGAGGGAACCAACACTATAGGCTGAGTTCCAGTTGACCATTGGAAATTTTAGAAGAGAGAAAATTTGCATTTTTGGTGAAGAAGTTTTAGGAATGATGTGGATTGAGAGATTTTAGATGATCGTTTGATTGGAAGAACAATCAATTGGCTCTGATACCAATTGTTGATCCCAGATCTCTCAATAACACTAATAATCGAGTTAAAAATAACCAAATTATAGTGTTTTAATGAACAAAATGATGAACACTCAAGAACAGTGTATGAACATTCAAAGAATAATCTTGAGCGCCAATAAATTCACTTTATTCAATATGAAAACGTAAAAGCGACATTTTTAACAATAGGCCTAATCACCTCTTTATACTAGAAGGCTAATTAGAAGATAATTATCTAGTGAGACTATTTAGCTAATCTTCTACTAACGGATAAAGTTTATCTAAACTATGGATAAGCAATAAATTAAGATAAACTTGAAATCCAGCTGTTGATTTGTCATCTCCAGCTGTCTTTCATGGGATGATGATTCAACCTTATCTTTATATCTTCATCGTATGCCTCTAGTTGAATTGCTGAAGAAAACTCAAAGAGTTGTTGACCAGAGGACTGATGAAAATTCTCTTTCCATCGCATCTCTGGTTGTTCATCGATCCTCTGGTTGTTCTTCAGACTTAGTCAATTCTGCCTTATTGTCTTCATCGGTCTTCTGGCTCTTCATCACTTATCGTTCTTCATTACTTTTACACTTATTAATTATGAGGTCTAACATTGGGTTACTATCATTTATTCATGGATGAATGACAGTAGGGAGTGGTTGATCAATGATTATTGTTGACGTAGAGCCGTATGTGATAAAAAGGAGTAGAGCAAGCTGAACATGACTACAACATAAGTTTTATAGCAGACAACTAAGTGTTGAGTCTATTGATGCGCTAGAAGGAACGATTGGAGGAGGGTAAATACATTATGTGCCCCTAGGGGTGAACCCTCGAAATGACATTGGAAAAGTTAGTTAAGTAGTTTGGTAGAGTTGAAGAATATCGCGATGGTGTGAGACTCGAATATATACCAAAAAAGACAAAGTGCTTCTTTTGGGAACTTATGTAAGTCATGGATATGGAAGACATTAAGGAAAGGGTAGACATAATGGAATTGGAGGTTTCTCATGAACATGTCCTGTTTCTTGAGCGTGATAGTGAAAAAGGTTCTGTAATTCAGTTGAGACCTTTCTCTTAAAGTAAAGTCGGTATTCATTTTTGTTATCTCATTCGATAGAACCTGCAGGTGGAGTTGTGATATCTTCAACTGGATTGATCTGTTGCTAAGGTTGAGAAGCGTTTAGAGTAAACTAACCGGAAGAGCTTGCTTTCTCAATGGGAAACACCATTAGAAGGACCTTGTCTTTGTGAACTATCTGGATGTCTTTTGGAACATCATATTTATATTCCTTTGTCCTGGACAGAAAATTTGCTAGAATATTTTCTAACCCCTTGATGTGTTTCACAGTAAATTTTCATTGAGAGAACTAATTCACCCACCTTAAAAGTTGGGCTTCTGGGAGTATTTTTCTTTTAAAATGGAGCATGCATGGGAAAGAAGACATGTCAATTTCAATATGGAAGTCACGACTAATTAGATGGAATTGGAATCTTTCTATTCCCCTCTTGACTGCTAAGATTTCCTTGAAGGTAGAGTTGTTGGTCCCAGTTGGATCTACAAGAGTTTATAGGTAACAATGTGTAAAGGGGATGGGGATGAATATAAACACAGTAACTTTCACTTTTAAAAATTATATATTGATAAAGAAGATCAATACAAATTTTACAGATTGTTTGCAGAAGAGATATGATACATAACCTATCTAAACAATCTAAGATACACCCAAAATATAGATAGCAATAAGAAAAGTTTTGCTACAAGAAATTTGGTAAGAAGAAATATGCTCTTCACTTGTTAAAGTGGGTCTTTCTTTTTAGACAGAGAGTAGAGAGAGAAGTAACTTCTTGGGTAATTTCTTAGTGAGGAAGATGAGAACTGACAGAAGAACCACTCAGCTATTTATACTCATTGCATTAAATACAATTCAGAAGCTATAGGACACGTGACAAGCTTTTAGAGGAAAACTTGTCATTTGCTACAATATACAGTCTTTTTAGCTGTATATGAGCAATCCTCTTTCATAAAGTAGATAAGCACATTTAGAGTCAAATAAGTGGCTCCGTACACTACTATACTTAGAAAGGTATGAGTTTGTCCTTTGTGTGTAAAGGACAAGACAAAAACAATCTTGCTTGACAAGATCCATTTGATCGCTGAACACTGGAATCATGCTGAAAGGTCTCATTAGTGTTCGCTGAATCTTGCGCAGACTTCACACATTTATAGTAGAGCTTGTTATTAACGAACTTGCTGGCCTCTAATCTTCAGTTTCTGTCTTCGACATCACTGAAGGATCTGTGATGTGAGTTTTGTCTTCTTGAAGTATATCGGTCTCTGAATGAACTACAATACATGTTTAACGATCATTGAACAAACTCAGTGAATATTTTTGAAACTAAATAAGATAAATAATACACTTCGATAGATAAAATGATCATCATCAAATCACTGAGAGAGAGGATCAACAATCTCCCCCTATTTGATGATGACAAAGCAACATAAAAAAAAATTTCTTAAGTTACATCAGTAGGGAAACGTTTCTAGTAATATACTTGTACCTTTTAACTATTTTGGGATTCAATGACATAGTTTACCTATGAAAAATTACTTAAAGTTGTAAAGGATTACAAGTTCAAGGATAAATTGACATAATAGTAATAACTGAAACTGAAAGCATATTCACTGACTAGAAAGTTATCAGTGAATGTAAGAGTACATGAACTCATAAATACTTGTCCCATTTACTCTTTTCAGGGATCTTTCTCAGTGAACTGGTGATTTTATTGAATATCAAACAATGGAAAATATTACAAGTCTTTCATCAATATTGGTAGACCTATTACATATAGGTTATATACTGAAAGTAAAGAAAAGAAAATAAGATTTACAAAATAGAAAGGACGTCTAATCTAAGTCGTTGAAGTTGATATAACCAGGTACATCTTCTTCGAGCTTCTTGCATCTTAACATTTACTTTCTGATTTTGCGTTGCATCACCTCTCCAAAGATATCATTATCTAGCCAAGTCCTGAGATACTCCAAATGATCTATTGGATAGAGGTGGACCTCGGATACTCGCTGGAACCTGTATTCATCGTCATAGTTTATGAACATGAGTCCATACTTAGATTTCACGTACATAGTGTTGGGTATGTAAGGACCCTTCGTTGGCAGTGTCAGGTTTAGCTTTGAGAGATCCGACTTCTTTCGATCCTTTAAGATTTCATCCAAAGAGAATTTAATCTCATCTTCATTCTTGTGGGATGGTCCATCTTCAGGATCTGAAAGGTGTTTTCTTCTAGAGAAAGGCTTTTTTGGTGGAGGAAAGACTTCGACGATATTGGACACCTTCTTGAATAAATCATTCAGAATGTCTTTAATCAACGACTTATGCTTTGACTTTGATCGTTAAATAGCCTCTCGAATCTCCAGCCATTCATCGAAGCCATACTGTTCGAGGTAAGAAGGGTACTCATGACAACATATTGGTTCTCTCTGAATATGATCAAAGAAATGATGAGCCCACCATTCTTCATGCATCCGTTGATGGTGAAGTTTGAGATCTTGTGGGGACTTATTCTTTTCTTATCCTTTCATTGCACCATTTCAGGTCTTGGTCTTTCAGCGTTAGTGCCCGTTGATGTTCTTATTCAGCTTGTGACAAAAGTTGGGCCTGAGCTTTGACTGGATCCTTTCTCTTGAGTTTTCCTTTGGCTAGAGCTTGGCCATCTAGAGACTTGGCCAGCTCTAGATTGTCCTTCATTTGTTGACATTGTATGCTCAACTCTTCTTCAGCTTTTAGGGCTTCTTCTTGTTCAATATCGGTGAGGAAGTCGAACTCACCACAACCAGAGGTATAAAGAGGGATTTTTACTCTGGTTAAGTCAAGCTGACTTCTCAGCTGAATCATCCTTTGGTCCTTATCAGCTTCAGATGTTGGGGCATCAGCTACCCTTTCATCTAGAGGACCACAAGGGTTTGTTGGTGCAGTGAGTAGAAGAGTAGAGGGCTCAAATTATGTAGAAGAAGGGCACAAACCTGGAGCATTGAGCTACCTTTGTTGGATCGATTACCTTGAAGAGGAGGGCAAGGTTCCCTTCTTCAGCCACTCCTTTATCCTTGGAGGAGGAGTGCTGGTTCTTTGAGGTTCTCTCCCCCTAGGAACATGGTTCCCTAAGGGCGACACCTTTTGGAGCTGGTCTAGGATGGTACTGAATGGTGAAGTCGTCATCATTGTCGTCTTCATCATCATCATCATCATCGTCTCTAAGGTCTTGTCCAGCATCAGGGATCTAAGGTTCTTCATCCTCATCTTCTTCTTCATCATCGTCTTCCTCATCACCAACATCTTGCAATACAGAGGTAGAAGGAAGGTCTTCATGAGTGGCCAGAGCTATCATGACATCATCATCATCCTCATCTTCAATGTCAGCTTTAGCTTCATTAGTTGTGATGGCATCCTCAGCGTGAGGGGTAAGAGCACGAGCTTCATCAACATCAATAACAATATTGGCATTCTCCATGGAATTTTTCTCACTTTTGTCTTTCTCCTCTTCTTTTTCATTAACAAGACACGAGGTGAGATCATTAAGACTCAAGAAGATGTCTTCAATGCGGTGCTCTAAGTTGGGTAGAGCCTCAACTTGCATTAGATTGAATTCGGCCACCCGCTCTAATTGTTGACGGTCAGATTCAGTGAACGCGGGTTCAGGGACTGGGGTCGGTTGCTACAGGAGCTGAAAGATTTGATGAAGTAGCTCACCAGGCACATGGACTTCTTTAGCTTTGCTAGCGAGAGCTGCCACCACCTCAATGTTGGCTCTGACTTTAGATTGCACCGTTGCCAGCATATCATATACTTCATAGACCTCAACTTTGACAACAGAGAGGCAGTGAGTAAGGTCTTCCTTCATGGGCATAGCCTTGTGAACCTCGTCCATTTTGTCAAGGATGGTGGCCACAACAAGCAATAGAAGTTTGACGTTCTTAACTATGTCATAGACGTTAGTCACCATGGTTGTGGGCTCAGTTCCAGAAGGATCTGTAAAAATAGGAGAAACCTGAGCATAAGAGAGCTCTAAGTTAAAGAAGGGTAGGGTAAAAGAGTATGTGAGGGGTCCTTAGTGTCATTTAAAGGATTGACTCTGGTATATGCACATGTGCCTTCCTGAGGAGAGGCAACAAGTATCTGAGGTGCCTCGAGAGGAGCAACCTCAGGTCCTGTGGTGAGTGCTTCACCACCAGTGGGGACAACCACTGATGGATCATCAACAGGAGTGATAAAGACCAATGGAGAGGGAGAATAAAGAATGGCTGAGAGAGTACATGGGTGTTCAGCAGTCGTAGTGTTGATATTCACACTTTCAATGATTTGGGTCACTGAAGTGGTTGGGAAGTGGCTGGGAAGTGGCCACGTGTACGACAGTGTCTGAATAGAGCACTGGAGAGATTGGGAGGGGTAAAGAGTGTGCCTTGGGGGTAAGGATATCTTCAATAGCTGAGACCTTTTGAGAGGTCCCTGCTAGGTGTGTGGTTTGCCCCTTTTTGGCTTTCTTGGCCTTCATTAAAGGACCATGATTGGCTTTATATTGTGTCCTCTTAGAGGATAAGATGGTGGTGGTCAGGATAGACTGGGGGGGGGGGGTTGTCGTAGTCATAACCACCATTTGAAGAGAAGAAGAAAAAGAAGAAGAAGCAGGTAGGGAAGAGGAGCCATTGGCAATCTCCATCATTGGCGCAAAGAGACCAAGTCGGCTTAGACTTGTGGTCTTGAATCCAAGATCCAAGCCGAGAGATGGGCATTTACCTTCAGTGGGTAGTTGTTGCCGAATATCTTTTCAAGAACACAGCTGAGGAAATGAGTGTAGGGTACCACCTTCTCACTCTGGCGCTTGTTCAGCTTTAGCGCCAGGTCGTCGAAGATCAACTAAGCGTAGTTGACTTTGAGTTTCTTGATCATTAAGACCCCTATGTTCAGGGGGATGCTTGAGGGCTGGTCTTGACCACCAGTCTTCCCACCCATGCACTGGATGAAGTGCGGGAACAGATACTACGACACCGTAGACATGCAGTTCTTCTCTATTTTTGTCAGCAACTTGTTGGGATAGCTGGAATCCTTCTTCAATGGCCGGTTGTAGCCAATATTGTCCAAGGTTTTGATGATGAAGTCAGTGTCTGGCTTCTTAGCAAATGTCATAGTCCTTGGGAGATGGAGTGCAACCCTGATGGTTGGAACACCAAAGGTGACAGACATCCAGTTGAAGGTAAAAGAGATCTTCTCAACCTTGTTCCCATCCTTGCCCTTTTCTTCCTTGGCTTCAAGAGTGAACCAGAATTGCTGGAGAAATCCCTTGACCATGATCGGCTTGAAGGTTAGGGCGTGTACTAGCATAGACTTCTTGAGGAACCTGATAGCATCTGCGAACTGTGCCTTGTTTATGGAAGTTATTGAGGGTTCTTGCTTGCACAAAGTCTTTAGAGCAGAAGTTCTTGAGAGTTTTTATAAGCACAAAAAGAAATATGAGAGGGTGTCTCATGTATTTATAGGTAGGATGAGAGAGAAAGAAGAGAGAGGGAAAACAACTCTTAGAAAAAATGTGCAATGATGAAATTTTTTGCACGTCATCACTCTGTGATTGGGTGAAATAACAATGGGACGCGTACGTTAGAAGGATGCGCGTGTAATGAGAGTTCATGATTCAAAAACTTTAATGATGTCATAAAATATGACCGTTCATTATCTTTTTGTTTTAAAACAAAGGATCACTGAATAAGAAATTTTAGTGATAGTTTTAAGATAAGAAAAGAAAACATCTTAGAAGCAAGAAACATTTGCTGAAGGATTTCAGTGATAGAGAAACACTGAATCATTTCACCTTTCAAACATTTTAATCACCAAACAGGAAAGATCCAGTGATAGTTTTGTTTTAAGAAAATACAAGTAAATATACCTTAGAGATATACTTACTAAAAAGTTCAGTGATAGAAGGAAACACTGAAGCATCTCTTTTAAAACATTTTGATCACTGCATAAGAAAAGTATTTAGTGATGGTTTTAATTTTTAAGAAGAGAGAAAAAATAAGTAAATATACCATGGGGAGAAAGATACATATACTCAAGAGTTTAGTGATAAATTAGAAACACTGAATCATTTCGCTTTGTATCACTAGTAATGCTTAGATTTGAAGGAACTAATCCTTAGCGTTCAACATTCCAAGTTTACTGATTAAAATGTTAAATCTTGTTTCATCAAGAGGCTTTATAAATAGATCAGCTAATTGGTACTCAGTGGGTACGAAGTGAAGTTCAATATCGCCATTCCTAACATGATCTCTGATAAAATGATATCTGATTACAATATGTTTGGTCTTGGAGTGAACAGGGTTATTTGCAATGGCACTAGTGCTATCACAATAGATAGGAATATTTGAGAGCTTAAGATCATAGTAAGTGAGCTGGTTTTTCATACAAAGTATTTGGGGACAACAGCTTTCAGCAGCAACATATTCAGTCTCAGCAGTTGATGTGGACACTGAGTTTTGCTTCTTACTTGTCTAGCTGCTGATAGCCTCCAGTGGTGTTTTTTCTATCAATTTTGCTACCTGCAAAATTACTATCCGCATAACCAATTAGTTCAAAACCAGAGTCTGTGGGATACCAAAGGCCCAGATTAGGAGTTCCCTTCAGATATCTAAATATGCGTTTATAGCAATCAGATGAGATTTCTTAGGTTCAGATTGATATCGTGCACATAAACAAGTAGAGTACATAATATCAGGTCGGCTAGCTATGAGATACATCATGGAGCCTATCATTCCTCTATAAATAGTAACATTTACAGGCTTTCCATTTGGATTCTTGTTCAGCGAGAGAGGAGGAGCCATTGGAGTTTTCATAGATGAACTGTTGGTTAAGTCGAATTTCTTCAATATATCCCTGAAATACTTACTTTGATTGATAAAGATACCTTTATCTGATTGTTTGATCAGAAGACTTAGAAAGTAAGTCATTTCTCCCATCATGCTCATCAGATATTCTTTCTTCATGCATTCAGTGAACCAAAAACACAAAAACGGATTAGTAAAACCAAATATAATATGATCGACATAAATTTGGATTAGAATGTTATGACCCTTGACTTTCCTAAGAAATAGGTTCTGGTCATTCTTTCCACAGACAAATTTCTCAGAGATGAGAAATGAAGAAAGGGTGTCATAGTAGGCACGAGGGGACTGTTTTAACCCATAAAGAATTTTATCCAATCTATAGACATGATTTGGATATTGGGGGTCAAGAAACCCTAGAGGTTGTTGTTGATCCTCTCTCTCAGTGATTTGATGATAATCCCTTTTATCTATCGATGTAATTTTGTTTATGTATTTTCAGTTCCAGCGATCATACACTGAGTATGTTGAGTGATCGCTGAGAAGCTTGTTTTATAAATCTCAGAGACAAACAATACTTCAAGAAGACAACACTCACACCAAAGAACCTTCAGTGAATGTCGAAGACTGAAACTGAAGATTAGAGACTGGCGAGTACGTGA
>NW_020203409.1:18573-20476 GCF_001531365.2 Cynara cardunculus var. scolymus | reverse complement strand
AATATAATATATACATAATAAAATGGGCAATGCCTTTATATTTATCAATTTCATGAAACAAACTCAAAGTTACAATCATCATATGATTGGTTTTTGGGCATTCACTAACACATTTTTCATATCATCTAAGTCCAGAACTCACACACACACTAGAGGTGCGATTTCCACACACATAGGCTTGATTCAACTCAAATCAAAGAAGAACTACAAGATCTTGGAAGGATTTGATCATCAAGTAAGGTATAATCTATTTTTGCACTTGTTTTTGGTTGACATTCTTGTTTTTGGTTGACATTCTTGTTTTATGGATTGCATGTTGAGATAGAATTAAGGTTTCATATGGGTTTGATCTTAAGTGAATAAAATGAGTGCTTTTTAGTGTTTATGGCTTGAAATGATCATTAGATTCAAAAGATTATCAAGATTTATGCATGTTCATCATATGAAATTTGATTTGATTAAGTCAATGATTTGGGAGATAATATAAATGATAAAATAAAGGTTGGATTTTGGATGTTTATGTCAAATATGTTATATTAAGTTGAKATTCAGAAGTTGGAATATTTTGGAATCGAAATGGTTTGAGGAAAATGTATGAAAATAAGAATTTTGACTTTTGAATGCATTGAAAGTGTGCAGACTTTGAAAATCTGTATAAAATCGTAGAAATATCCAAATGAAGTGAGGCCAATTTCCTTAGTTATATATTTGAGTGTAGTTTATTTCTTATTTTATGATCAAGACATGAATTCAAGCTTAAAATGGGCAAAACAGTTCTGCATGCAGCAGCTGTACATAGAAATTTAGGGTAAAATGTTCAAATAGGATATGTGTATATCATGGGTTTCTTATATTGATTGCTTATGAGATATTGTACATTTACTCCAGGGGGTAATTAAAACATATTTTGATACTTTGGAAGCAATCTAAGTGTGGTRGATTGGACTTGCTTTGTGAGCTCAATTCAGAGCTTTTCGGTATTATACGGTTGCCCGGTGAGTTATATAGTTAATTGTTACATATTGATTTGAACATATATACTTTCATATGAATGTTTTGGTCTTGAATGGAGTCACACGAACTTGATTTGTCTTTGATTCCGTCTCTTGAGTCGATTCCATATTACTATCTCGGTACATCGGTCTGTTTTCCGGATCCGGACTTGTTTGTTTTGTTCCTTGAGTTGTACGCCATAGTACGGGTACTACTTCGTGTGGTACGCCAGAAGTTTATGGCGAAGTCAAGATCCCGTGTTGGACGGGTGAGACTTTCTGCGATTGTGAATACTCATTGCTCAGAAAGGAGGAAGAGCAATGAGTAGGGAGCCTTGGCATATACCCGGTAGAGGAAGGCAGGCAGTACGAGGTTTCCCATAATGTATGATTCCGACTCGGACTTTGGCATGAACCCGAAAGGTGAAGGACGGGGGGATGCACTGTCCTCGTTATGTATACCGATTCGATCTCTTGGTTCTTGATATTTATTGGTATTCTTACGTTGCTGAATACCTTTGGTTGTTGATGATGTCTCCTTGTTGTATTGAGCATCAATGGTATGGTATACTATGGTGATTTGAATTTGGAATCCTATGATCTAAGCATCTGGTACGCAATTGTTCACTTGGTTTCTTGTAAGTCTCGGTTTGCATCTGGATTATGTCTTGAACTCTTTTATTAATAAAAGTTTATTATGTATGTTTACAATCATGTGCGATATTGTTATGTAATATTTAACTATTTAACTCACTAAGCGTTGGCTTACCATTTAAGTGGCAACCTCTCTCAGGAAAGAAGACGGACAAAAAGAAAGATTCCGTTGTTTGACTTGAAGATTTACCGGGGAACTTGAAGATATCGATCTTGCTTTTGGGTAAATATTAGCTTATATATATATAGTCTTGTCC
>NW_020203409.1:4599-17813 GCF_001531365.2 Cynara cardunculus var. scolymus | reverse complement strand
TCTGGTCCTTCATAGTCTCGCCTCTGGTTCAACCATTACCTCTGGTTCAACCATTGCCTCTAGTTCAACCATTGCCTCTGGTCCTTCATAGTCTCACCTCTGGTCCTTCATGGCCTCTAGTCTTCCAGATTTAGCCATTTCAGCAGCCTCTGAACAATTGTCTGCCTCTGGACCATCCATTGCCTCTAGTCTTCCTCCAGACTTAGTTTTTTTTAGCAGCTTTATCAGATTTTCCATCCTTGGCCCCGATTGCTTTGACAAAACTTTTGGGATAATTTAAGATCAATTTTGGTCCTAATAATCAATAAATTATATTTTATTGGAGATTTTATAAAATTGGTAATTTGGGGTTTGCTCAAACTAGATGTTACATTTCTGACATCTCATAATCTCTTTACGAATATTAGGGACTAAGTTTATTCTCATTGCTACCGCTTTAATAGTCCCACTCTTTTCTTTTTTGCTCAGAGCGTCATCCACCACAATTGCTTTTCCCGCGTGGTAGAGGATTTCACAATCATAGTCATTTACAAGTTCAATCCACCGAAGGTGCCGCATATTCAGTTCTTTCTGGCTGAACAAATGTTGCAGACTCTTGTGATCAGTATAAATCTGGCATTTTGTCCCCAATGCCTCCAAATTTTCAAAGAAAACACCACCGCAGCTAATTCCATATCAAGAGTTGGATATTACTTCTCATGATCTTTCAATTGCCTTGACACATAGGAAATCACTTTTCAAATAATTCATCTCATGTAGCCAAAGACTGAAAATCATATTCTGTTTCGGTCCATCGGCCTCTGGTTCCAAACCATACTTGAAATATATTTCAATAACCAGTACCAGAGCCCCTCGGGTCTCTCTACCAGAGCTTCTGGTTCCTCGACCAGAGCCTCTGGTTGTACTAACCAAAGCTTCTGGTTTAGAAGACAAGACCAACCAGAGCCTCTGGTTCAACGTGTAAGCCAACCAGAGCCTCTGGTTCAACGTGTAAGCCAACCAGAGCCCCTATGGTCTGTTTTTCATACAAAGATTCTAAGTATAAAAATCTTGGAATTATCTTTTAAAATGTATATTTGACACAGAGCTCATTTCTTACGAATACAGAGCCTCTGGTTTAACTACAACTTTGTAAAATTGTATAATTTTCAAACCATCATCCAGAGCCCTCTAGTTCTATATTGAGGTCCAACCAGAGCCCCTCTGATTCCTCATAAAATGAACATTCGTATCCAAAACACTTTTAACCAAAACCAATGACCATAGGCCATATTTTCCCGTAACCATAACATCAATACGACTATTTCCAATAAGAACAACGTCTTTGAATCCTAAAATCACCAAGAAGAGAAAACTGTAATCTTATTAGATATAATAGTAAGAGTTATACCATGCACACACACAAAACGACCATCCTTATTACTTCCATCAATCCTTTGTTTATAGCAATAGCTATCCATCACACACAACCACCATCCTTATTACTCCTGAAATTCATATGAACTATTTCATCCAAAGACAGGCTGCAGACCTTCTATCAGAGTGAACCTCGTTCATAGTTTTATCCAAAATCTATAGATTATTTCATCCAATGATGGAACAGTCACATACGTCAGAGTGAACCTCATCTATTGTTTTAACCAAATCATTTTCTCAACTCAGGTTTATATTCAAACCCTTCAATCCATAAGAACAATCTGTTCTTCCTATGATTTCTTAATTGTCTGTTTTTGCTTAATCCTCAAAAAAAAAAAAAACAGGATACCAAATCCAAACTGTTCCTTCAAACGCAGTTCCTGCTTAACCTTTTTCAAAACAGGTTTAAGCTTTTCAATTCATAAACAGTTTCTTTTAAAAAACCGTTTAAAACAGTTCTACTGGATTATTTTAAATTTAAACCCATCAACATTCCAGAATTTATAGAATCAACAGTAGATAAAACTCACAATTTATAATCGACGGTACTTTAAAACTCACCTTAAAATAACAGATTCTGCAGATTATCACGCAGCAATTCACAGAATCTTTAAAGAGCAATATTCTTCAAGAATATTTTTCAAGAACACTTTCTAAGAATGCTTTCACCGCCTTTATATTTCTCTTAAATATATTTTGCAAAACAGTGAATTGATAAGGTTTTTACCTTATCCTTTTTCTTTTATACTTAGGATGAGGCGGTGATGAATATCTTTCCATATAAAATTATTTGGTGGTGGAAAGATAATGTTTTATAATCAACCTTTCTTAATCATGAAGGTTTGGATTATAATAATATTCCCACCTATTATTTTATCATATAACCACCTATAAATTTTCCACATGCATTCATAATATCAAATTATCACACATGTGCACATAATTCATGCATTTATCTTTAAGACAACATGCATGCTATCACATAATGAACACATAAATTTACCTCAACCTAGGTTTGCAGAAAACCCAGTTATAACATTCTATCCCTCTTAAAAGAATTTCGTCCTGGAATTCATTCAAATAACCAAGGATATCGGGTTCTCATGTCAGATTCTAGTTCTCAAGTTGCTTCTGAACCCTTATGAAAACGCCATTATACTTTTACCAAACTAATCTCTTTATTTCTCACAGTCTTGGTTTTTCTGTCAGTTACTGCCTTTAGTGTCTCGATGAAATTCAACTTGTCATCAAGTTTGATCTCAGGAAGTGGTATTGCTAAATTCGGGTCTGCTAAACACTTACGCATATTTGATATATGAAAGGTACTATGAATCTGACTGAGTTCCTGGTAGTTCCAATTGATAGGCTACCAGTACAATCCGTTTGCAGATTCTGAAAGGTCCAATATACCTTGGACTGAGCTTTCCTTTCTTCCCAAATCTTATAATACCCTTCCATGGAGATACTTTCAACATTACAAAGTCACTTATGTTGAATTCAATCGGTTTTCTCCTTTTGTTAGCATAACTTTTCTGTCGATCTTGGGCAGTCTTAATTCTTGTTCGAATCTGTTCAATCTTTCCGGATGTTGTTTGCACAATTTCTGGCCCGGTTAACTGTTTTTCCCCTACCTCATTCCAACACAGTGGGGTTCGACATTTTCTACCATACAAGACTTCATAAGGTGCTGCTTGAATGCTGGAGTGATAACTGTTATTGTAGGCAAATTCTATCAATGGTAGATGTTCATCCCATGATCCTCCAAAGTCTATGACACAAGTTCTTAACATGTCCTCGAGAGTCTGGATGGTTCTTTCGCTTTGTCCATCCGTTTGTGGATGATAAGTTGTATTCAATCTGATTTCAGATCCCAAAGCTCTTTGTAGACTTTCCCAGAATTTTGAAGTAAAACGACTGTCACGGTCAGAAATAATGGACAATGGAACACCATGTCTGGTTACGATTTCCTTGATGTATAATTGAGCCAATCTTTCCAATGAATAAGTTTCTTTCATTGGTAGGAAATGTGCAGACTTTGATAGACGATCCACTATTACCCATATTGCATCATAACCTTTTGGTGTTCGGGGTAATTTCATAATGAAGTCCATCGTAATGTGATCCCATTTCCAGACTGGTATCTCTAATGGTTGCAAGTTTCCATAGGGTCTTTGATGTTCAATTTTGACTTGCAAACAAGTTAAACATCGCTCCACATACCTGGCTATGTCTTTCTTGAGACCTGACCACCAATAAAATGCCTTCAAATCTTTATACATTTTTTTGGTACCTGCATGTATTGAGTAACAGGACTTGTGGCTTTCATTTAGGATAGTTTCTCGTGTATTCCTATAATTTGGTACCCAAATTCGTCCTTGCAAGCATAAAATTCCTTCGTTGTTGGTTTCCATGATATAAATTATTTTTCCCACTTTTTCAGACTTCTGATTTTCTTCTTTAACAGCTTCCCTCTGGTTTTTCAAAATCTCTTGGTGAAGGTCTGGAGTTAGGCAGATTTTCATTGCTCTGATTGTGCCACTTCTTTCTTTTCGGCTCAAGGCGTCAGCCACCACGTTTGCCTTTCCTGGGTGGTAGAGAATCTCACAATCATAGTCGTTAACGAGTTCAATCCATCGCCTCTGCCTCATATTCAAATCCTTCTGGTTGAATAAATGTTGTAAGCTTTTGTGATCTGTAAAGATTTGGCATTTTGTTCCTAAAAGATAATGCCTCCATATCTTTAATGCGAAGACCACGGCTGTTAGTTTCATGTCATTGGTAGGATATTGTTTTTCATGATCCTTTAATTGGCGAGATGCATAAGATATGACTTTTCCCCTTTGCATCAATACACAGCCCAATCCCAACTTTGATGCATCGTTGTATACTATGAAATCCTCTGTTCCATCAGGCAGAGATAGAATTGGAGCACTGCAAAGATAATCCTTTAATAATTGAAACGCTTTCTGTTGCTCTGTCTCCCATTGAAACTTGACATTCTTCCGAGTTAACTTGGTTAATGGTACAACTATTTTTGAAAAGTTCTGTATGAACTTACGGTAATAACCTGCCAAGCCCAAAAAGCTTCTGATTTCAGATGGAGATTTTGGTGCTTCCCACTTGGTAATCGCTTCAATTTTTGCTAGATCTACTTGTATTCTTTTTTCTGATATCATGTGCCCAAAAAACTGAACTTCTCGTAACCAGAAATCACATTTTGACAACTTAGCATATAACCTTTCTTTCTTTAAAAGATTTAGGACCAGATGGAGGTGCTCTGCATGTTCTTCCTCTGTCTTTGAATAAATCAGAATGTCTTCGATAAACACAATCACAAACTTATCAAGATATTCTCGACATACTCTATTCATTAAGTTCATGGTGGCTGCAGGTGCATTGGTTAATCCAAAAGGCATAACCAAAAATTTATGATGCCCGTACCTTGTCCTGAAAGCAGTTTTAGGAATATCTTTATTCTTTACCTTGAGTTGGTGATATCCAGACTGCAGATCAATCTTGGAGAAGTAACTAGCCCCTACTAATTGATCAAACAAATCGTCTATTCTGGGGAAATGATATTTATTTTTGACCGTTAATTTGTTGAGTTCTCGGTAATCTATACACATTCGCATAGACCCATCTTTCTTCTTGACAAACAGGACTGGAGCTCCCCAAGATGATGTACTTGGTCTAATAAAGCCTTTATCAAAATAAATCTTCTAATTGCGTGACCAACTCTTTTAACTCTGGTGGGGCTAATCTGTATGGTGCTTTGGCTACAGGCATTGCCCCTGGTAAGAGATCAATTCTGAATTCTATATCTCTATCTGGTGGAAGTCCAGACAAATCTCCAGGAATACTTCTGGAAAATCACTAACCACTGGAATCAATCTATGTTCTTCTTTTTCCTTTTTGGCATTGATTATATAGGCCAAAAATCCTTGACACCCCTTCTGCATAGATCTTATGGTTTTCATTATTGATAACAAACTGGTGCAATGACTCTGATGATCACTAAAAATAACAATTGTTCCTCTGTCTGGCAATACTATTCTAATTATCTTCTTATCACAAACAATGCTGGCTTCGTTTTCGGCCAACCAGTCCATTCCCACCACTATATCAAAATCTTTCATAGAGCATGGGAAATAGTCTGATGGGTAGCTTACATCCCTCAACCACAATGATGCAGTTTTTAAACACATAATCCACATATACTTGACCGTTAGCAGTATCAACTACTAACTTTTCGTCAAGTGGCACAAAATTCATACGAGCAAATAAAGCATATGATGGGGATACAAACGAGAAATTTGCACCCGAGTCAAATAACACTTTAGCATGTAAGGAGTTCACGAGAAATGTACCTGTTACTACATCAGGTGTAGTTTCTGCTTCATGGTTGGTCATTTGAAAAGATCGACCCCGCGCCCCACCTGATCCTCTGCCCAAACTTTGTCTCCCACGACCGGTCGGAGTATTGCTTCCCATAGTGAGCTGTAGAGCTTTCAATTGTGGGAAATTGTTTTTGAAATGATCTGGGGAATTACAATGAAAACATTTTCTGTTTTGTCGACAGAAATTTGAAGTATGCCCATTCTCACCACAATTAAAACACTTTATAGGTTCTGTTCGGCATTCCCCTCGGTGATACTGTCGACACCGGGGACAGGCTCTTTCTATCGGTCTCTGCATTGCTCTATTATTGAACTTGGTAGTTTTTGATCCTCGATAACTAGCCGAAGATCTTTCCCATTTTCTTTTCTCCATCTGCATCCCTTCTTCACTTCTATTCTTATTCCTCTCAGTGATCTCTGCTGCATCTACTGCCATTGGAAAGGTATCAGGGTTCATTGCTATAACAAATTCTCTGATGGATGGTTTTAGACCCCAAATGTACCGTTCTACTTTTCTAGCCTCTGTTGAGATGTAATGCACAGCAAACCTTGAATATTCTATGAATTTCTCCATGTATTCTCTGACTGACCCAGAGCTCTGTTCCAATTTTAAAAAGTCTTCTTCCATCTGTCTGACTGCTGTTTTGGGACAGAATTGTTCTTTGAATCTATTCACAAACTCTGCCCATGTCATAGTTTGTAGAATATCTGTTTTAGCCAATGATTATACCTTCCACCAAAACAAAACATTTGACTTCAAGACAGAAACTGCGAATCTGACTTTATTTGATTCTGCACATCGAATAGTGTTGAATACAGACTCTATTTCTTTGATCCAACATATGGCTTTAACCGGATCTCTGTCTCCCGAGAAAGTTGGTGGTTTGCAAGTTAAGAATATCTTTATATCTCCTTCTCGATTATTTATAACTGAAACTGCTGGATTAATTTCAACTCTGCCAGTGTCGATTCTGGCAGGAATTCCCATAATGGAAGTCAAGGTTTCCCTTAGCTTTCGCATTTCTTCAGCAAACATGTCTTTAGTCACGTATTTTGGTTGTGGCATATGCTCTTGATTCATGCTTTCAGAGTTAGATTCGGCATGATCTGTATTATTATCTGGTTGACTAGCTCTGCCTCTGTTTTGTCCTCTCCCTTAACCTCTGCCTCTACTCCTTCCTCTGCTTCTGCCTCTGTCCTCAGAGGTACCAATAGGAGCCATAATAGAAAAATATTCTTCTTCATTAGTGGGGTTGGGGCGGTGATCCTTTCTGACCTTCTAGATCTGCTTGTCATCTGTAGATTTCAAATTTTAATAAACATATTTTCACATTCCCAAATATAATAAAGTTCCAAGTTCAGTTATGTACCTGTAGATTCAAAATTACATTGGCCAGATGTAATCCGAAAGTACCTTAGACACTGATCTTTTAACTTATCATATTTATTCCAAAGGTGCTAACTATGTCTGGGACCCTAATATGCAATGAAACAGTTTAAGTCTAGGCATCATGCATGTGAATATCTAAACTCTTAAACTCAGGCTCTGATACCATCTCTGTAGCACCCCCAAACCCATAAGTTGCATATAACACATATTTCATACATAGAATACATGTTTTCTCCCTCATAGGTCTATAACACAAGAGTCTATAATGCAAAATTACATAGATCCAAATTTCCAAAAGTACATGCTCTTGTATCCTAGCATCCAAGCTTCAAAATATAGCAAAGTACATAGGGAATTATTTCACAAAATGCTCTTGCTCTTATTATCATTACCTGCACACATATTTTTGAAAACACAAAATGAAGGTTAGACATGAATGTCTAGTGAGGTTCCCTTTTATGTAATGCAGGGTGAAGATCACCAAAACATTTATTTCAAATAATTCATCTCATGTAGCCAAATACTGAAAATCATATTCTGTTTCGGTCCATCGGCCTCTGGTTCCAAACCATACTTGGAATATATTTCAATAACTAGGACTAGAGCCCCTCTGGTCTCTCTACCAGAGCTTTTGGTTCCTCGACCAGAGCCTCTGGTTGTACTAACCAGAGCTTCTGGTTTAGAAGACAAGACCAACCAGAGCCTCTGGTTCAACGTGTAAGCCAACCAGAGCCCCTCTGGTTTGTTTTTCATAAAAATATTCTAAGTATAAAAATCTTTGAATTATCTTTTAAAATGTAAATTTGACACAGAGCTCGTTTCTTACGAATACAGAGCCTCTGGTTCAACTAAAACTTTGTAAAATTGTATAATTTTCAAACCATCATCCAGAGCCTTCTGGTTCTATATTGAGGTCCAACCATAGCCCATCTGATTCCTCATAAAATGAACATTCGTATCCAAAACACTTTTAACCAAAACCAATGACCATAGGCCATATTTTCTCRTAACCATAACATCAATACTACTATTTCCAATAAGAACAACATCTTTGAATCCTCAAATCACCAAGAAGAGAAAACTCCAATATGTTGTAATCTTATTAGATATAATAGTAAGAGTTATACCATGCACACACACACAACGACCATCCTTATTACTTCCATCAATCCCTTGTTTATAGCAATAGCTATCCATCACACACAACCACCATCCTTATTACTCCTGAAATTCATATGAACTATTTCATCCAATGACAGGCTGCAGACCTTTCTGTCAGAGTGAACCTCGTTCATAGTTTTATCCAAAATCTATAGATATTTCATCCAATGACAGAACAAAGTCACATACGTCAGAGTGAACCTCGTCTATTGTTTTAACCAAATCATATTCTCAACACATGTTTATATTCAAACCCTTCAATCCATAAGAACAATATGTTCTTCCTATGATTTCTCAATTGTCTGTTTTTGCTTAATCCTCAAAAAAAAAAAAAAAACAGGGAACCAAATCCAAACTGTTCCTTCAAACATAGTTCCTGCTTAACCTTTTACAAAACAGGTTTAATCTTTTCCATTCATAAACAGTTTCTTTTAAAAACCGTTTAAAACAGTTCTACTGGATTCTTTTGAATTTAAACCCATCAATATTCCAGAATTTATAGAATCAGCAGTAGATAAAACTCACAATTTATAATCGACGGTAGTTTAAAACTCACCTTAAAATAACAGATTCTGCAGATTATCACGCAACAATTCACATAATCTTTAAACAGCAATATTCTTCAAGAATATTTTTCAAGAACACTTTCTAAGAATGCTTTCACCGCCTTTATATTTCTCTTATATATATTTTGCAAAATAGTGAATTGATAAGGTTTTTACCTTATCCTTTTTCTTTTATACTTAGGATGAGGCGGTGATGAATATCTTTCCAAATAAAATCATTAGGCGGTGGAAAGATAATGTTGTATAATCAACCTTTCTTAACCATGAAGGTTTGGATTATAATAATATTCCCACCTATTATTTTATCATATAACCGCTTATAAAATTTCCACATGCATGCATAATATCAAATTACCACACATGTACACATATTTCATGCATTTATCTTTAAGACAACATGCATGCTATCACATAATTCACATAATGAACACATAAATTTACCTCAACCCAGGTTTGCAGAAAATCCAGTTATAACATTCTCTCCCCCTTAAAAGAATTCCCTTAACAAGAACTCACACTTAGATAACTTTGCGTACAACTTTTCTCTTTTCAACAATTCCAATATCAGACGAAGATGTTCTGCGTGCTCCTCTTTGGTCTTAGAGTATATAAGGATATCATCGATAAATACAATAACAAATTTATCAACATACTCCTTACATACCCTATTCATCAAATCCATAAAGGTTGCGGGCGCATTAGTTAAGCCGAATGGCATAACTAAAAATTCGTGATGCCCGTACCTGGTTCTGATAGCTGTTGTAGCAATGTCTTCCTCTTTGACCTTTAACTGGTGATACCCCGACCTTAAGTCAATATTGGAGAAATAACTTGCTTCTACCAGTTGATCGAACAAATCATCAATCCTTGGCAAAGGATACTTGTTCTTAATTGTTAACTTGTTCAATTTACGATAGTCTATACACATTCGCATAGATCCATCCTTCTTTTTAACAAACAAGACCGGAGCACCCCAGGGTGAAGTGCTGGGTCTAATAAATCCTTTATCAGTTAAATCCTTCAACTGAGCAACCAATTCTTTTAATTATGACGGAGGCAACCGATACGACGCCTTGGCTACTGGTGTTGCCCCCGGTATGAGATCGATTCTGAATTCAATAACTCGGTCTGGTGGTAACCCAGAAAAATCCTCTGGAAAGACTTCTGGATATTCATTAACTATTGGAATCAATTCCTCTTTGCCTTTCTTTTTCTTCACATTAATCACATATGCCAAACATCCCTGACTCTTCTTTCGGATACGTTTCTGAGCTTTTATCACAGTTAAAATACTAGTATGGTGATTCTGACGATCACCATAAATAACAACTTTTCCTTGGTCTGGCAAAGTGATTATGATCATTTTCTTATTGCAAACAATACTAGCCTGATACTCTGTCAACCAGTCCCTACCCACCACTACATCAAATTCCTTCATCGGCATAGGAAATAACCGTATCGGTAGTTCACACCCCTCAATAACAATAATGCAGTTATTGAATACACTAGTAACAGATTCCTGACTATTAGCAATATCAACTACTAATTCATCATCAAGTAACACATAATTCAAACATGCAATTTGAGCAAATGATGGTGATACAAATGAAAAAGTTTGCACCAAAGTCAAACAACACCTTAGCACGTATTAAATTCAGAAGGAAGGTACCTATTACTATATCTGGCGATGCCTCTGCCTCATTCTTAGTCATCTGGAAGGATCGTCCCCGTGCCCTCCCTTGCCCTCCTCTTGTTACGGTAGGTCTTCCCCGAGTACCCGACACATTACTTCACATTGTCAACTGTGGAGTTCTTAACAATGGACAGTTTGGTCGTATATGGTCCGAGGAATTACAATTGAAACACCTTCGATTAGCTGGGCAACTTCTAGACAAATGGCCCATTTCACCGCACTTATAACGCTTCCTTGGGTTTACATTCACCTTGATGAACCTGTCGGCATTGTGAACAGACTTTCTCACTGCCCTTTTGTTCAGCTTAATTATCATATCTTACTACTTTTGGCCCTCGGAAGTTAGATGAAGGCCCTTCCCATCTTCTTTTCTCCACAACTTTTGCCTCTGATTGTCGATTCTTATTTCGTTATGTTACTTCGGCCGTATCCACAGTTAGTGAGAAGATATTGGGGTTCATAGCAATTACAAACTCACGGATTGAAGGTTTCAATCCCCAAATATACCTTTCCACCTTTCTGGATTCTGATGAAATATAATGCGGCAAATCGATAGTATTCAATGAATTTCTCAGTGTACGCTCGAACTGTTCCGTTTTCCTGTTCCAGTTTCAGAAAGTCTTCTTCCATTTGTCGTACAACTATCTTAGGGAAAAACTGATCCTTGACGATTCACAAATTCTGTCCAAGATAATGTCTGTAAGACATCTGTTTTGGCCAATGATTCAACTTCCCACCAAAACAGAGCATTTGACTTTAACACTGATACAGCAAATCGAACTTTATCTATTTCCAGAATCTGATGGTGTTAAACACAGATTCAATCTCCTTGATCCAGCACATGGATTTTACTGGATCTCTCTCCCCTGAAAGGGTTGGTGGTTTGCATGCCAAGAACTTCTTGATGTCTCATTCTTTGTTGTGGGCGACCGAAACAGAGGGATGAACTTCCACTCTTTCCGTTTCCACTCTAGTCAGTATTCCCATAATGGAGGTTAAAGTTATTCGCAACTTCCCCATTTCCTCTGCCAACATATCTCGGGTTACATACCCTTGGTGTGGCACTGATCTTTCCTGAACATTCCCAAAATAGGATTCTTCATGTTCAGAGTGTACTTTAGTCCGACCCATTTCTTGTGACTGATTTCTTCCTCTGCCTCTTCCCATTGGTCTCCCCCGACCTCTCTTTCCAGAAGTATTTGTCGGAAGATTAACAGGTGATTCTTCCCTTTCCTCAGACTCTGGACGAGCCGTTCTTTCAGATCTCCGAGTTCGGCTAGACATCTGCAGATTTTAGTGTTAATAATCACGTATTCACATTCCCAAATATAATAAAGTATTCAAGTTTAGATATGTACCTGTAAATTCATAATTACATTCGCCAGATGTAATTAAAATTTACCTTACACACTGTTCTTTCAACTCATCATATTTATTTCCGATGATGCTAACTATGTATGGGACCCTTAACATGTAATAGAACAGTTTAAGTCTAGGTATCATGTTGTTAAATACCTAAATCCCTTAAACTCAGGCTCTGATACCACTTTCTGTAACACCCCATTCCACACATTGAATGTAACATATACTTCATCTACAAGAAATACATGTTTATACACCACATAGGTCCCTTAGTACAAGAATCTACCATTACAGAATACATGTTTTAAATATTCTATCAAATATACAGCTAGGAAAATATCATAATTTTCCTTTCCCTTTACCGTCTACACCTCTTGTAATACATATTTAAAATCACAAAACGAGGGTTAGACCGAAAGGTCTAGTGAGTTACCATATTTATGTTATTGCAGGGTGAAAATCACCAAAACTTTTATATAAACAACTTTTCATACATGAACAAATATATGAACAAATAAGAACATATTACCAGTACCTTTTACTTTTCAAACCAAATACTCTGCTTGCAAACAACGCATCAAACCCAAATAAGTTTGCACTAACCAGGTTATCATATGCCACTTTTAAACCTTTTTAATTAAACAAGGTTTATTCAAAGTTTCAGGCCAAACCTGCTATTTTTTTTTCTCAATAACCTCCAGACTATGATTTCCAATAAGAACTCTGATCCTAAACCTTTAAATCACAAAGAAATAAAGATTCCACACCACGGTAATCTTAAAAGATATAATAGTAAGAGTTATATCTCATAACACACATACAAATGCCACCTTTATATCCAAAGGTACACCTCTCCTTGATATGTCACCCTTATCCCATGGTACACCTCTCCTAGATATGCCATCCTTATTTCCTCATCAAA
The DNA here is from genome assembly GCF_001531365.2 of Cynara cardunculus var. scolymus. NCBI lineage: Eukaryota > Viridiplantae > Streptophyta > Magnoliopsida > Asterales > Asteraceae > Cynara > Cynara cardunculus. The sequence continues at coordinate 4,906 of NW_020203409.1, read as the reverse complement.
ACATTTCACAAAACAATTCCATATAGAATAGACCATAGTTAATGGAATATTATCAGTTCAAAATCATCTGTTGATCCCAGATCTCTCAATAACACTTATAATTTAGTTACGAATAACCAAATTGTAATAATTTTATGAAGAAAGTTAAGAAGACTCAAAATTAATATATGATTATTAAAGAACAATTTGAGCTTCAAAGGTTTTACTTTATTGATAATAAGACGTAAAACACTAAGAGGATTTTTCACATATGCGCGCTTTTTACAATAGACCTAGTCGTCTATTTATACTAGTTAGCTAATGCTAA
>NW_020203409.1:2744-4249 GCF_001531365.2 Cynara cardunculus var. scolymus | reverse complement strand
GTTAGTCTTTCCATCGATTCAGACTTAGTCTTTTCTGCCTTGATCTCTTCATCGGTCTTATGGTTCTTCATCACTTATTGTTTTTCATTACTTTTTATATTTTGCACTATGGGATCTAACAATCTCCCCATAAGTAATGAAATAACAAAGTCTAATCTAATCACATATGAAGAACAGACACTAATCTAAAGAAACATCAAATTCCAAATTTTCATTGGATGATGAATTATGTACAAGACTGGAAGCAAAGTACATCAAGGCAAAATAAATAAATTCATCTCTTCAAGGATTACCCAAGTATATTTCTCTAAAGCGCAAGAGTAATCTTCTGTATGCAATCACAGTTGAGATTTCTTGAATGAGATGGTTTCTCTCTTCCCTCGGCACGTGGCTTCTGCCCACTCTGTCTCTAATGTTTCTCTGAAACCATTCAAGTGTCTCAGTTGAATACTTGAATGCTTCAGACATTCTAAAGAACTTTTTAACCCCAAGCTCATTCTTGTAAACAAGTCCGAGTTCAGGTTGAGTCAAGACTRAAGCAGAACGTATCTCCTGCAGGCCCTGGAAATCTTCATCTGGTGGACCGCAGGACAATCTCTCAATGCCTAACCTTAAAGCAATCTCAAAATCGCTTTTGGCTCTAAGGTTTACCAGGGACTCCATCATTTTAAAAATAGCTCTGTTAGCCATACCAATTCTTATACCATGATCTTGTCGCTGAGCCGTGTAACCATATAACTCTATCAAGTCATATGGATTGAGGTTGATAAGGTCGTTCTCCTTGAAGACGCTAACTTCCCTATGAGATCTTTCCACTCTGAACTCGATGTAGCAAATAGCTCTGTTGGCAAAGGACTTGACTTTTAAGTCTAAGACTCTTCTTATACCCTCGTTCAAAAAGACAGCTCGAGGATCTTGAGTAGTCTGTCTTACCAAACGATGATGCAAAAGATTCATCGACTCTGGTGATAGGATTGGCGGATTGGTTGACAGGCTTTCTTCTCTATCTTGATACATATATTGATGGATATTTTCCATCATTACTGGCTCCCTGGTAAGCACTTGAGGTCTTCTCCTCATTGACTCCATGTTCTGAAGTATTTCGTCCACTAGGCTCTGTGGAGGATGGGCCGAGGAGGAGGGAATATCCGCTTGCACCATGGGTTGTGTTTTGGTTGTTTGGGTGGTTTCAGGTTCATGGGTTTCTTTTGGTTGTTGGGGTGATGAAGGAAGGGTAGTCATAGGTTCTGGTTGTTGGGTTGTTGTGGGCTCTGGTTGTGCGGGTGAAGTAGGTTGGTTTGTAGGTTCTGGTAATGTGGGTGAAGGAGGTTGGTTTGTAGGTTCTTGTAATGTGGGTGAGGTAGGTTGGTTTGTGGGTTCTGGTGATGTAGAGATGATGAATGGTTGAGTTGGGCGAGGTGTTGGTGAAGGGGTTAAGGGTAGGTTTGTTTGTGTTGGAGGGGTAGTGGGTTCTTCATCGGATGCAGAGCTCAACTCGATGGGTT
>NW_020203409.1:0-1495 GCF_001531365.2 Cynara cardunculus var. scolymus | reverse complement strand
GAAGATCGTTCTGAACGACCTATGGGTTCAACATCAGAAGCAACGAATGCTTCTGTGTGTGTGAAGGGTTGTGGCGAGCCCTGAGGCGAAGGGGCTCTTATATCTTTATCACCTCTCTGTTGAGATAGGGGTGATGTATGATGGGGTTCCTCGGCTTGATCATCTCCAGAGGCCCGAAGGATGGCCTCTGGATGGCTGGCTTGGGTAGGGATTGGATTGGGTTGTCCTGTTTCAATAACCCTTTGGCTTTGATCGCCAGGGATAGTGGATGTGGTTGCCCTTTGGGGAGTGGGTTTAGAGATTTGTGGGTGAGGGCCGGGGGAGTCACTAGCATCACCATCATCATCTTCATCATCTGATGAGGATGATGCTTGTGCTTCCTCGTTTGGAGAAGGGGACGGCTCTAAGTGCTCCTGGGTAGCTGTCCTTGGTTCATGGGACAGCATGGAGCGTTCATAGGTCTGGCATATCTCATTTGTCGATGGAATGACAGTGAGCATTGCCCTTGAGAGTGGTCTGTTGATGTTATATCCGTCCTTTGAAAGAGTTGGGCGATGTCCATGCATTTTGTAGATCGGTGTGAATGGCTCCGTGGCGGGGAGCGCATTTTTCCTCATGGCATCCCCAATGATGAGAGCAAGGAATCGAGGGAAGAGGACAGATGTCAGTGGTTTTCCAGCGGCTTGAAGTTTGCACTTCTTTATCACGGCCGCATGGATCTCAGTGTATATGAGAAGGGCGTAGTCGATGTTGAGGTTGAAGTAGAGGCCATACATGATCATTATGATGTTCAGGTTTCCTTGATCTAGGGAGCCTAGTTTGCATGTCAGGGACCGATTCAGAATGGAAAAGAACAAATTCCACATTGGTGGGAGGAATTTTCTTTTGAAGTCTGAGATGTTTCGAATCGCTTTGTTGTAGCCCAACATCCTTACAAATCGCAGAATGTCCTCGGAGGTAGGTAGCTCGTCATATTTTTTGATTTCGAGCTCTCTTCTTGTTGGAATACATAGCACCATGGAGATCTTTGCTCGGGAAATTTTGACGACGCAAAGCATGTCGTTTGGTGCGTCGATATCGCCCATGATACCGTGACTGGCATCATCAAATTCACAATTTTGCTAGTACTGTTGAACGTATTTGACAGGTACTTTGGGTTTTACCAAGGTGAGAGCAGGGAGGAGAATGCAGTTTTTGAAGAATTCAATTATGATTCCGTACCTGTCATCAAAGAGGGTGTTTGTTAGGTCGATCTGGTGATTGTTTGGTTTCATAGGGAGGAAGACGATGGCCCTACTGTGTTCTCCTGTGGATTGAAGGCGGCTGTCGTTGTTGTCAGATTCATGGGAAGCGGAAAATGCCATTGCTATGGAAGTTTGCAGGTAGTTTGTGTTCGTCAAAAAGTAGGTTGCAGGTTATGGAGGCGTAAAGATGGTAATGGTGGGGAAGATGAGTATATATAGTGGAGATGGGTGAGAGGGAAGGGAAACGTTTC
>NW_020203408.1:0-20447 GCF_001531365.2 Cynara cardunculus var. scolymus | reverse complement strand
TCCGCCGGAAAAGAGGGTAATTTTGGTAGTGATATAAGTCTTTTGTTCTATCTTATCGTGTACGACATACGCTCTAGGAAGGTATACCCATGTTTAAGTTAGTCTACGAAAACGAGATTCTAATGACCTGACCTGATCAGAACCATCGATCTAACGATTAACATGGTAATCTTTCCGTCAACTATCTTACTCTCGTCATTTTAAAAATTTCCCCGTAAAAAGATGGGTGGCATCTATCATATTATTGGCGTTAAATAATCTCTTTCCTTTTTCTCACACGGTATCAATTTTACCGATCAACAAAAATCCACATTAACTGGTTTGTGTCGGTTTTTGCATCATTTATGTTGTTCAGTTTTGTTTTCCAATTCTTTTAAAGTTTTGGTTAGTAAAATCTAATGATTCAGATGTATCCAATTGTAACAATGAGATTCATTTATTAGCGGGTAAGATGTATGGTACTCATTTGCTTTGATTTGGTTTTAGTCTTAAAATACAGAATGCGTGAACGTAGAAACAGATTTAATTAACGTATAAAATGAAATTATATATATTTTCCAAAGACGAAATCCTAAGTATATCGTACATTTCTAGTTCACTAGAATGTTAAGAAGGGAGACTCGGGTTTGAATTAGTCGCCTAAAAAGAGAATCCAACCCGTCCTCATATATCTCGATCTGAAGATCAAGATTCACTAAGCTCTCCATTACAATCTGTACTTCAACAGCCTTATTCTCATTGTTCTTGACTGTTTTCTGTAAAGAATGAAGTGCGACATCTATCTGATCGTTATCGTTAACAATCTCTTGATTTTCGTGACAGTCTGGCCTAGTGGTGGACATCAATTTCGCGATGAACGAGAACCCATAATATGCCACGGGTTTAGTTTTACCAAATAAACAAAGCAAAAGAGCTCGGAACATGGAGATGGTGGCAGTGACAATCTCTCTTAGAACTCCAACCACGATTGACAAATGATGATCTTCTCCATATTCAAGAAACAATTTAGAATCCTTTTCCATTTGCTCCAATGATCCAAGGCTCTTGGCGATGTTCTTCTTGGATTTGTTCCGATACAAAACGTAATCAGAAAGATGATCAGCTTCGCAGCTCCCTTTTCTTCGAATCACAGATTGAAGGGTTCGGACATTTTCCTTCATTGGAGTAAGAAACCCCATGAGTTTGCTGTAATAATCAAGCACACCAGTAGATCCAGTAAGTGCATCTTCAACTAGGGCTTTATTTCTATAATCAAGATTCACCTGTTGAATCAGAGATGAACCAATAAGCCGATCAACAGAAAGATACAAGTCAACTAAGCACACAAAGCCAGTTTGAATGCTTTCAGATGAGTAGAAAGGTAGAAGTGTTTTAAGCTTTTTGAGATTGATTTCAAACTGAGAAGAAGATGGGGTGCTTAACCTACAAGGCAAACTGATTGATCTAACCTGAGGATTGCTTGAGTTCTCCATGTTTGAAGCTTTGGTGTATTGAAGTATGGTAATGGTGACAATTAACTTCACTCATATTTATAACCATTTTTCAAAAAAGGTGATATTTGTCTTTTTATGAGATATCATGGAAAGTCGATCCATTTTGTAGGTTCATGTGATGCTACTTGAATTTCTTCCTTTTTAGCAACAATAACATTTATGAACTTACGGAAAGAAAAGTCAAGTGGTATACATATTCGAAAAATCAAACAACATATATCGATACATACAGTAATGAAATCATCGATGATGTGAGGGCTCTTGTGAATGACTCGGGAAAATGAGTGGATGAGAAAAAGGAAGCATCAAACAAAGACGAAGATGGTTTAAACGTCAAAATAATTTTTAAGTTGAATAAACAGGCTGAAAACATAAAAGATGACGAACATAGGAGATCAAGATGGATAAAGATTTAAGCAACAGAGCATTGTGTTTTGGGGTATCAGGAATTTTGAAGGGAAAGTCAACCATTCACTATGACAATACAAATTTCAAACACGATTTTTGTAATGTCATTCAGTCTAAAATCGTCTCCTAGTGATTTCTAAACAATTTTTAAAGAACACTCCAGTGTAAAATATAGAATATTTATTTACAAAGTGAAAAAGCTATTAGTTTTCATATTTATTTTTATGGTTTAATTTCTATTGACTTCAGTCAATTGGAAGTAGAAATCTTGATAGTTTTCTTAATATTTAACAAAATTATTTTTACTAATTTAAAAAACCTAAAAATCTCTTTGTGGCCACGAAGGTTCAAATACAATGACTCTAGACTATCTGTAAAACAGATGGTCGTCCTAAAATTAGTCGGTTCGCATAGTGGGTTGGATATCCAAGTTAATAAAAAAAACTAAAAAAATAATTGAAAATTGGAGGATCAAGTGGTTAAACCAAATGGGACCCTATAATAAATTAAGCAAAAATACAAAAAGTTGGATGCCCAAGTGGTTTCATGATTGTTAGATGGAATGGATCCATCGGGATGGAGACTGAAATCAGACAAACACATTAAACTATTTTGGACAACACCAAATTTATCGATTCATAAACTACGGAAATGAATCGATAAATAAAATTGTAATATTTATTCAATTATTAAATAACATCTTGATTGATATGTATTTTTTAAGTTCTGAATATTCTGATTTTAGGATTTCGTTATGCTATTCATTCCAATTGACATATTGGTTTCGATTGCATACCATTTTTAACGGTTTTCGTTTCTATGACGTAGTGATCAGAATTACGATTTTAAACAATATTGACATAAATTTTTTAAAGTATTTTATTTAGACCTACTACCCATTGAGAATAAACCTAGCTTACGTTGAAGACTTGTTCGTATGGCTTAAATGCCTCGAAAAATAGAGGGATTTTGACGTTTTTGGTATATCATGAAAAGTCAAATATATGAGTTGTAATTATAATAGTTGGATTTCTTTCTTTTTTTAAGAATAATATCTGTAAGTTAAGATAGACGTTCAAACAATAGTATAGGGAAGATATTGATATAGAGAATATTGAAAATGTGGGGATTTCATGTGAATAATGCCGAAAAAAGAGTGGATGAAAGAAGTGAACTATTTAACACATACACGGATAAAAAGATCTAAGGTTGTTGAGAATCAAAATATCTTTTAAACTAAATAAGAAAATGAAAAAAAATGAAGATATTTGTAATTGATCTCTAAGAAACTCGTGTTGCAAGTGAAAAACATGAATCAAGGACAACATAGCTGTAAAGATCGTTAAACTTTGAATGAATATTCAGGATACACGTAATTCTAAAGAAAATTTAAACACTTTAGTAGTTTACGCAACGTATAGTTTTTGATATATATATATATATATACACACACGCACACACACATATGACTTAATAATTTAAGAGTTATATAATTTATAAGATCCATCATAAATCATTAATTTAAGATAATTAATCTTTTAAATAATGAGATATTAAATGTATTTTGTAAGAAAATATTCAAATTCCAATAACCTCTCATTTCCTCTCCTCTCTTCAATAACATACACAAATATGCACAATTAAATATGTACACAAGGTGAACACACTGTAAACACAATTAAACAAACTAAAGAAATTTCGTCCTAGGGTGTTTACAATATATTCACAAGATATACCTAATCTCGTAAATTTAAAGCATGTTCACAATATTGTTCACAAATTATGATAAGAATTTTCAAAAAAATGTTCATAATAATATTTACCTTGTATGGATATTTAATTATGAGAGTGTGTGTATGTTAGGAAGACAGGGAAGGAAAAAAAATAGGAAGAGAATCCCTCTATTTTAAATTATGAGAGTGTGTGCATATTTAATTATGAGAGTGTGTGCATATTTAATGAAATCATCGATGATGTGGGGGCTCTTGTGAATGACTCGGGAAAACGAGTGGATGAGAAAAAGGAAGCATCAAACAAAGACGAAGATGGTTTAAACGCCAAAATGATTTTTAAGTTGAATAAACAGGCTGAAAACATAAAAGATGACGAACATGGGAGATCAAGATGGATAAAGATTTAAGCAACAGAGCATTATGTTTTGGGGTATCAGGAATTCTGAAGGGAAAGTCGACCATTATGACAATACAAATTTCAAACACGATTTTTACTAGAGGTGAGTATAGCGGGTACTCGTCCTATTTGACATGAACCGGAACTGGTTAGAGCGGTTCTTGAATTTTTGGAACCGGAACCAGTTCCCGTTCCGGATACCCGTTTCCTAAAATATTAAAATTTTGTTATTTAGAAATAAAAAATAAAATATTGTCAAAACATTAAATAAATAAACAAAAATACAAATTATACGGAATAATGGTTACAAATATTGTTTAACGATTACAAACCATAATATATTAATGGTAAATGTTGAAAATTTAACGATTACATACTATAATTGTAAATGTTCAAAGTTTAACGATTACATACTACGAATCCAATTAAGCATACAATTTGAAAAAATACAAATCATTTTATCTCAAATTCTGAATCTGGTTTCAACTTCTTGCATACTCATTGCATCCTCAACCTTGTATGATACCTGTGAATAATTGAGTGTTAAAAAAACTACACAAACTCGTAAAAAAATGCACATATTTTTAACAAAAAACTACATAAATTTTATATATAAAAACTGCACAAACTTTGTATACAAAACTGCACAAATTATATAAAAAAACTGCACAAATTATATAAAAAACTACACAAATTATATAAAAATTATTATTTTTTAATTGAAAATTACCGGGTACCCACCGGCTCCGGTTCCGGTTCAGGGTACCTGCCGGTTCCGGATACCCGGCAGGTAACAGTTCCGAAAAATCGAGAACCGGAGCCATTGTCAATCGGTTCCGTATTTTAGGAACCGGAACCACTCATATCGGTTCCGGTTCCGAAATCGTCAGTTTCGGTTCCGTAAGTGGATATTCGTTCCGCTGTTCGCTCCTAATTATTATAACGTCATTCAGTCTTAGAAATGTTTTAGAAAATCGTCTCCTAGTGACTTCTAAACAATTTCATATTTATTTTAATGGTTTAATTTCTATCGACTCCAATCAATTGGAAGTAGAAATCTTGATAGTTTTCTGATATTTAACAAAATTATTTTTATTAATTTAAAAAACCTAAAAATAATTGAAAATTGGAGGATCAAGTGGGACCCCATAATAAATTTAGCAATAAATACAAAAAGTTGGATGCACAAGTGGTTTCATGATTGTTAGATGGAATGGATCCATCGGGATGCAGACTGAAATCAGACAAACACATTAAATATCTTCGACAACACGAAATTTATCGATTCATAAACTACCGGAAATGAATCGATAAATAATATTGTAATATTTATTCAGTTACTAAATAACGTCTTGATTGATACATGTTTTTTAAGTTCTGAATATCTTGATTTTAGGATTTCTTTATGCTATTCATCTCAATTGACATATTGGTTTAGATTGCATGCCATTTTTAACGGTTTTGGTTTCTATGACGTAGTAAGAATTACGATTTTAAACATATTGACATTAGTATTTTGAAGTATGTTATTTAGACCTACTACCTAGTGGGAATCAACCTAGCTTACGTTGAAGAGTTGTTCGTGTGGCTTAAATGCCTCGAAATAGAGGGATTTTGACGTTTTTGGGATATCATGAAAAGTCAAATATATGAGTTGTAATTATCGTAGTTGGATTTCTTTCTTTTTTAAGAATAATATCTTTAAGTTAAGAGAGACGTTCAAACAATGGTATATGGAAAATATTGATATAGAGAATATTGAAATCATAAACAATATGGGGATCTCGTGTGAGTAATGCTGGAAAAAGAGTGGATGAAAGAAGTGAACTATTTAACACAGACACGGATAAAAAGATCTAAGGTTGTTGAGAATCAAAATATCTTTTATATTACACTAAATAAGAAAATGAAAAAATGAAGATATTTGTAATTGATCTCTAAGAAACTCGGGTTGCAAGTGAAAAATATGAATCAAAAACCTCATAGCTGGAAAGATCACTAAACTTTGAACGGATACTCAGGATACACGTAATTCTAAAGAAAATTTAAACACTTTAGTTGTTTATGCAACGTATAGTTTTTGATATATATATATATATATATATATATATATGCATGCACACACACACACATATGACTTAATGATTTAAGAACTGTATAATTTATAAGATCCATCATAAATCACTAATTTAAGATAATTAATCTTTTGATATTAAATGTATTTTGTAAGAAAAAATTCAAATTCCAAAAATCTCTCCTCTCCTCTCCTCTCTTCTATAGCATACACAAACATGCACAATTAAATATGTACACAAGGTGAACACACTGTAAACACAATTAAACAAACTAAATAAATTTCTTCGTAGGATGTTTATAATATTTTCGCAAGCTATACCTAATCTCGTAAATTTAAAATGTGTTCACAATATTGTTCACAAATTATGATAAGATTTTTTTTTTAATATTCACAATAATATTTACCTTGTGTACACATTTAATTATGAGTGTATGTGTATGTTATGAAGACAGGAAAAAAAAGGAAAGAAAAAAAAGGAGAGAGAAGAGGGAGAGATGAGGAAAAAGAGAGGAGAGAGTTTTAAAAATCAAATTAGATTTTATTTTTTAATCAACCTTTTTTATGGTATAAATTGAATCTTATGAAAGTTTTAAAAAATAAGCCCCCATATATATATATAGGGTAGTTCACAGAAAATCTCAAAAAATTTAAAAACTGAAAAACACATTGGTAAGCGTTCATATGGACCTATGCATGTGTGCATATAAGTAATCGAAACTGTTTTTTTGGTTTTATGCATATTTGCATACCGAACAAATTACTTGTATGTACATGTACATACGATCTAGGTGAAGAGTTATCTGAGTGCTCCTTAGATAACCCTTTGGTTTTATGAAAATGCGAGAACAGTTGTGAGTCTCTAACTTTTTTAACCAATAATTTAATTTATAATAAATAAAAATAAATCAATAAGGGTAGTAATGTAATTGGGTATTGTTTTATTATTTCTATGTTATCTTAATTGATTGTAATTTATCCATGATCTTCGATTCAAATCTGTCACGTATAATCTCACGTCTCGATCGTTTATTGTATCTGCATGTTCGGTCATAGTGTGATAAATATGTGATACAACCCTAATCAATGACAAATCAGTAACAATGTGGTAATCCAACAATCAGTTAAAGAACCTGCACTAATCTGTGATATTCAGTTGAAGAACCACACTTTAGGCCATAGTTCCTTTTAGAGATGGCCATCCGTAACCGGCAGGGCACATAACTGACGGAGGCCCGTAACCGAGACCGCCTGAAGCCCGTAACCGACCGGGACCGGTAGTAACTGGTTGTGGACCGGCGGTTACGAACCGGTTGGACATTTTAGAGAAATCTTGGACCAGAACCGGTTACGTAACTGGTTATGGGCCCGGCCCGGTCAACGAAAGTCAACAAAAGTCAAAATAGTCAAACTAGCCGTTAAAAGTCAAAGGAGCCGTTATAAATGGTCAAACTAGCCGTTGGAGCCTTCTTATGACCGTTTTTTTTTCATCTTTCCTGCTACCAAAACATGTATAAATAGAGATGGGAGATCCTTAGTTTGTTACCAACTCATCTCATCTTCAAAAACGCTATCAATTCACGGTTTTTCGCTTCATTTTTTGAATTCGTTACGTATTAATTTCTCGTTTCCACTTCACAATTCTCGTTTATTTCTCTCTTTTACTTACGATTTACAAAATGGCCGRTGAACAACCCTCAAACGAACAAATTGCCCAAGTTCTCCCCAAACACGGACGAAAGTCCGAGATTTGGAATCACTACAACTTGGTGGTTCTCACGACCGAGAAACGAAAGGCACAATGCAAAATGTGTCAAACTCTCCTTACGACGGAAGGAAATTCTACGTTAAGGAGGCACACCGAAAAAACGTGCCCGGGGTTGAGGTCGGGGGGTGATTCAAGCCAACCGATACTTGACACACAAGGTCAATTATGGTCCTACGATGCTGATTTAAACCGACAAATGACTACATAATGTGTCATTCAAGTCGGTTTGCCTTTTGGACACTTTGACAACCCTCACGTTACAAAGATGATTCAAAAGACGCTACAACCACGATACATGCCGGTAACTCGTCAAACCCTTAGACGTGATGCTATAAAAATGTGGGCAATTGCCAAAGACGAAATGCAACAAATGTTTTCTTCTTTGCCTAACAATATTTCTTTAATGTGTAATGTATGGAGCGCACCATACGAGTGCCGGTTTCTTATATATGCATAACGGCACATTGGGTTGACCCTAACACATGGCAATTATTCAAACGTGTAATCGTGTTTGAACCGTTCGGTGCGCCACATTCGGGTGCACGTCAATATTCGATTATTAAAAAAAACCTTGTATTTTATAATTTAACCGCGAAAATAATTAGTATTTCGTTTGATAACGCTAGTAATAACAATGCTTGTGTGGAAAGATTAAAGTGTCATTTGACAACTATTTTAAACAGAAAATTATTTCATACACGTTGTTGTGCCCATATAATAAATTTAGCCGTTCAAGACAGTTTAAATACTTGTAAACCCGTAATAGATAAGTTTAGACTTATGTTGCGGCAAATTTTCACTAAATGTAAAAAAATGCATGCGGCCTATAGAAGATATTGTCAAGACGTCGATTTTAGAGCTTTGGGACCGAACCACGATATGCCCGTTCGTTGGAACTCGACATATTTTACGATCGAAAATTTATTAAAACAAAAAAATTATATTTTTTCTTTTTATAAAACCCATTATCCTCAAAACTCTATTGGAATTTTCGATTGGGCCGTGATTGAAGGATTGTACGACATTTTAGGGGATTTTAAAAATACGACAACACTTTTATCGGGAATATATTATCCAACAAGCCCTTTAGTTTTAAACCAGATCTATATTTTGGCAAGTAAAACTGCCCAATACGAAGACCATGTGGATTGGGGAAGGTTGATGTCTTGCATGAAAAAAAATTGTTAAAATATTTTATGGGTATCTCATTTCCTTTTCTTTGTGCTGCGGCTTTAAACCCATATTTAAATATTGTTGGTGTTAAAGTTTTAATTACACAAATATGTGTGGCTTTTGGTTTGGATTCCGCTAAAGATAATTCTTTTTCAATGGAACAAAAATGTTTATTTAATCGCAATTTTCAAGATTTATTTGATCATTACAAACATTTTTACGGAGGAGGAAACCAATCAAAAACACCTTCCACACGTGGTTTTGCGGGTTCTAGTTCTTCTTCTAGTGGTCATCGACAAAGTCGTAAAGAGTTGATGACTAATTTAATGAACTAGGTTTTAAATGAATCAAGTAAAAAAAGTCGATACAATAACGATTTGGGTGAACTAAATATGTATGTGCATACTAACTTTATGGCCGCTTGTCCCGCAAATGATGTTGAAGATTTTGAAAAAATTGATTTATTAGATTTTTGGAAACAAAAACAACCTCAATTCCCGATTTTGGCATGCATCGCACGTGATATACTAACAATCCAAGCTACCGTAGCTTCAGAGTCTGCTTTTTCTCTTAGTGGTAGGATAATTTCGGTACGTCGGACAAGACTAAGCCCGGAGTCCGTGGAGTGTTGCATTTGCTTGAAGGATTATTTGGATAGCGTTGATAGGATTCAACACACGACATCTTTAGAGACGGAGATTGAAACGGTGTAAGAAAATCATGAAGAAAATGAAATCTCTATGGGGCTAAGCACGCCACCAAGTACCGATACCGACAACACTTACTCTCAGTCCCAATATGACGATGATGAGGAACTCGACATTGATGACCTTGAAGACCAAGAGGCTATTAGAAGAATTCAAGAGACCGGAACTCTTCAAGTCAATCCGACATGGGATACCGATGAAGATTGATAAATAAATGTATTTTATTAGCATTTTATAGTTTGAGCTTTGTAAAACAATGCCACTTTAATCATAATAAAACGTACTTTTAAAGTGTATTTGAGTAAGCCGTATTTTTAAAGTGTATTCTTAAATGTATATAACAAAACGTATTTATAAAATTAAACATATATAACAAAACGTATTTATAAAATTAAACGTATATATATAACAAAACGTATTTATAAAATTAAACGTATATATATAACAAACGTATTTATAATAAAACATATTTATAATAAAACATATTAAAAATAACATATTTCAAAGATATTAATAACATATTATAAATTTATTAATTACCAAATAATTGAAAAAAAATAATTTTTTTTTCAAAGGACCGGTCGTAACCGGTTATGGGACTGGTTATAGAGTATTTCCCCGGAACCGGGACCGGTTATCACCGGTTTTTGTCTTCATCGGGACCGGTCGTAACCGGTTAAGGCCCGGCCCGGGACCGATTTTTGGCCACCTCTAGTTCCCTTTCATACCACATGGGTGCAGTAGGTTAAAACTGAAATACATTGAAGCAACCTAAGCGCTAGCAATGCTCTACAAACATCCAAGGTCATGCAGCATGGTTAACATTTTCAAGAAGGGAATGTTTTTTTATGAATAGCAACACATGAGCAATGGACAAAGTCGTTTTAATGTTTTCTAATAAGAGGTAGAGGATTACAGAGGCTTGAACATTGGTAAGTGGTGTATAGAAATACACACTTTATTTTTTATAGTTTAATTCTAAGATTTCTTATTTGACACCAATTTATCATCGATTGTCATTGTGAATAGGGCCTAAATCGACTATCATAATCATGTGATAAGCTAACAATAGGTAAATAAATACATTGTCTTTTCCTCAATTTTTCCGTAATGTTGTTGATAATCGAACAAACTGTGTAATCGATCAAAATAGAGGGGTTTTCATTGATCCGCACTGTGAATGTGGCCTAAAAGATTGTGATAATCATGTGATAAGCAAATAATTTGAAAAATATATACATTGTCTATTACTCAATTTTGTCCTTACTTTATTGATAATCGAACAAACTGTGTTAATCAATCGAAACATAGGGGTAATCATCGATTCACATAGCCTAACTAGACCGTGATAAACAAATTATTTGATAAATATATACATCGTCTATCACCCGATTTTGCCCTTTTGTTATTGATAATTGAACAAACTGTGTTAATCGATCAAACAATGTTAATCAAACACATATGGTATCGATTTATGAAGTTGCGATAATCATCCAGTTCGATTTTTCGAACTTGCCCTCAACCGTGCTAAGTATTTGGTTGATGATTATCACTCCCCAGTGATTGGAATTATCTTCATCGTGTTCTTTGAATTTTAGCATACCAATTTTCAACTTTTTGATATTAGTTTAAATTTGAAAAATCCCTCAACTTCTCTGAAAATTTAATTTAAAACCCAATGCTTGGCTTAGAGACTTTTCTTGCGTTTTTGTAAATCATAGGGATTATCGTTTGAACTTGCAGCCGTTGTTTTTGCATTGAAAATTTGGAGGCATTATTTGTTGGGTACCAAATGTCAGATTTTCACTGACCATAAAAGCCTTCAACATTTGTTTAATCATATAGAAATAAACATGCGAAAAAGACGATGGATTGAATTGTTGAATGATTATGAATGTGAAATCCTTTATCATTTTGGAATGACAAACGTGGTGGCTGACGTGCTTAGTCGGAAGGAAGAGAGTGGAACAATTATGTCATTGCGTTGAGAACAAACCTAACTCCCGACATTCATAATGAAATTTTAAGATGTCAAGGTGAAGCTGTCAAAGAAGAAAACTTCAAGGCTGAAAGAGTTGGTGGAATAATTTCATCTCTGACAAAGAATGACAAAGGGATTCTATGTTTCCAAGGTAGAATTTAGATATCTCGTTTTGGGAACAACCATGAACTGGTTTTAAAACGAGAGTCAGAGATCACAATATTCGATTCATTCAGGTACCAATAAGATGTATAAAGATTTAAAACCATGTTATTGGTGGCCATGATTGAAAAAGGATATTGCAAAATATGTAGAACGATGTTTGACGTGCCTGCAAGTGAAGATTGAGCATCAAATACCATATGAGAATTTACAAACTCTGGAAATACATGTGTCGAAGTGAGATCACATCACAATGTTTTTCTTTATGAAATTACTGCGAACTCCAAAAAGGTATAATATCATATGGGTTATTGTGGATCGTTTAACTAAATATACGCACTTTCTACCAATGAAGATATTATGACTCGTCATGGTGTTCCCTTGTCAATCATCTCAGATAGGGACAACAAATTACCTCTAAGTTTTGGGAGAGTTTTCAAAGAGCTATGGGATCTCAAATTAGATTAAGTACGTCATATCACCCTCAAATAGATGGTAAAGTGAAAGAACGATATCGACCCTTGAAAATATGCTAAGGCTTGTATTATTGAATTTGGGAGATCTTGGGAAATCATCTGCCTCTGATCGAATTTTCTTACAACAATAGTTATCATCCCAGCATTCAAGCGGCACCTTATGAGGTTTTGTATGGCCGATAGTGCAGAACGCCGTTGCGTTGGAATGAAGTGGGGAGAAGTAGTTGATTGGTCTAGAAATCTTTCAAATAACTTCTGAAAATATAGATCAGATACGAGAACGAATTAAAACAGCTTAATACCGACAGAAAAGTTATGCCAACAAACCCCGCAAACCGATTGAATTTCTGATAGGAGATTTCGTAATGTTAAAAGTTTCTCCGTGGAAGGGTGTTGTTTGATTTGGAAAAAGAGGTAATCTTAGTCCGAGGTATGTTGAGCCATTCAGAATCTATAAGCGGGTTGGTTCGGTAGCATATTAGTTACAATTGCAGAGGAACTCAATACAATTCATAACACTTTCTATGTCTCTAACCTGCGAAAGTGTTTGGCCGATCCGAATCTGACAATACCTCTACCTAAGTGTAAGTTGAAAGTAAGTTGAATTTTCGTGGAAACCCCTGAGGTCGACACTGACCGGAAGACAAGAGTTTTAAGAAATAAAGAAATCAGTCTCTTGAAAGTACAATAGCATTTTCATAAGGGTCCAGAAGCTACATGAGAACTAGAATCAGAGATGAGATCAAAATATCCTCAGTTATTTGATTGAATGAATTCTGGGACGGAATTCTTTTGAGGGGAGGGTAATGTAATAACTGGTTATTCGATTATAAATTCGGGGTGGTTTTTGAATTATGGTGGTATGTTAAGGGGTTATTGTGGTGGTTATGTTTAAATATTTTAAAAAACATTCCAACCCGTTGCCTCAATTGTTTAAAATGGTTTTTATATCATAAGTATTTTGTTAAGTTGGTGAAAAAAAATGTGTCTTTTTGGGTGCGAATCAAACAGAAAATAGAAAGAGGAAATAACTCAATTGATTCTGTGAATTCTACGTGGAATATTAGTACTATTCATCTTTTTAGGATTAACGTGAGTTATTTACAAACTTTTCTTTATTTGGAAATTTGAAATCTGAACCGTAGGGTTCTTTATGTGGGTTGATAAAAAACTGTTTTATTATGCTAAAATCAGCATAATTGTGGGTTTTATTTTGTTTATGTCATTGTTAGGATAAGGGTGGCATATGAAAGAGATATGTATTTTGGTTATAAGAAGGGCATATCAAGGAAAGTGTATATTAGGATAAGGATGATATATCAAGGAGAAGTGTATACAAGGATAAGGGTGACAAAAATCGTGAGTTATAAAATTTGGGTCTTTGATCAACATTCATAATTATCGCATCTTTATGATGTGATGACTTATAGTTGTCACATCTGTGTGATGTGATAACTTAAAATTGTCGCATAATATTGATGCGATGAAGTGTAGTTATCGCGCCAGTGTGATGCGAGGAGTGAGGTAATCTGATTGTTTGGATACAATAAATGAAGTTTGTTATATCAAAATGATGTAATTGTTATTATTACAAAGATGAGTTCATAAATATGATTTTGGTGATTTTTCACCCTGTAATTGCATCAAAGATATTTTTCATTAGACCTCAACGTCTAACCCTCATTTTGTATTCCAAAAATGTGCATTACAAGTCAGACACAATCTGAGGACATTTCCAAGGGGAAATTATGAAGTGTTATAATATGCTTGCATGGGTTATTGGGATAGAATATTCTTCTTTTGTATCTGAATACTTGTTATATATTCATGTCTTATATAGAGATTTCGCGTAAAAAGTTATTAGCTATTTTGTAAAGAGACTGGGACCGAATGTGTAAATTTTATTTCTTGATATATGGATATATATATATATATATGTGTGTGTGTGTGTGTGCAAATGTGATCTTGGGGTGTTATAAGTTTGGTATTAGAGTCTGAGTTTAAGGGATTTAGGTATTCATCATGATGCCTAGATTTAAGCTGTATTATTTGCATATTAAGGGTCTCTGACATATGTAGAATCATTGGAATAAATATGATGGGTTAGAAAACGATATGTAAGGTAAATTCAAATTACAACTGGGCAATGTAATTATGAATTTACAGGTACAAATTTGTACTTGGATACCTTATTATGTTCGGTAATACGATTAAGTGAATATTAAGTTTTGAAAATTACAGATGACAAGTCATTCACGAAGGTTTGAAAAGGTCTCCCTTATCAGCTAGGATGAAAGGCAGAGTTCACCATAAAATATTATTACAAATCTACTAGCGGGTAAAGGCAGATAGGCATGGGAATGAGCCCCGAACCTTCGGGGAACCCGGTCCACCCGCCCCCGTCGCGGACAAGGATTCCCCGTTAAATCGGGGATGGGGACGGGGATCCCCGTTTGTCTCAAATCGGGGATAGGGACAGGGACAGGGTCGGGGCCCCGTACCCGTTATATATATTATTAATAAATTATGTATATATACATACATATATATGTATATATATATGTGTATATATATGTAGAGGAGTGTTCAAATAAAAACTTGACCCATTTGTGTAAACCGTGTAAACCAATCTCATCCATTCATTTTATTGATCAATGGCTGAAATTACTTTACTTTATTTTTGGAAATTAAAAATTAAAAAATAATTAATATTTATTTTATTTCATCAATAAGGGTAGAATCGGTAAACAAAGGTAACAGTTTTGTAAACCCTCGATTGCTTTTCCGATTCATTCCCGTCTTAATCGCGTCTTCATCGCATGCAACCCTCAGAATCCGGCGAAGGTAATCTTTATCCAGTTTCGAATATAGTGTTACCACAAACATCGATCTGCAGTATAATCAAGAAAAATGGTCGGCAATATTGGAGGTATGTCATATTTATTGATATCATTGTCTATTTGATAGAAACCGAACAGTGAAATTGGAGATCAATGACGCATTGTAATCCCTTGGTCTTTTACAGGTAGGAGGCGTTTTAGCCATAGATTGAGGGAGATGAATAGGTTTTCAAAGTTTACTAACGATAAAGACAGACCTGTTGAACTCAATGATGAAGGTAACGACTTTGATTTCATCAACCAACAAATGAAGAAGAGAGGCAAGAAGAGAGTCGTTAATGATTCTACAGGTAATCCATTTATGCATTTTTCGTTTTAAAGATGTAAATTTGTACAATACATGATTTTGGGACATAATGCATATCTATTAGAAGAATCCCCAAGTTGTTTCATTCTTATTAAAGTGAAGTAACTGTTAGCAGTGGTTGATAATTTTTGTTTGCATTTTAGTTTTTTGCAATTCGTGGCTGAATCTAGGGTTAATTTCTTCAGCAAACTTGAAGTATCAATGTGAAGGAAGCATGCTTAATCAAATGTAAATGATGTCTTTAATCCATGAACCTGTTTCATTGAAGTGGATAGTAGGACTAGAGGATTAATTTGGACAATATGCCTAGAGTATTAGATAAAGAAAATGCTTCATCATCATGAACCTGTTTCATACTCAAGTGACAAGCAATTAACCCTAGATAGACAATATCCAGATCATTCATGGTGATCCATGTTGCTTTCTGATTTAAAGTTCATCTGTTTTCATGGTGATCCATGATTTAACTACTAATTGTTGTTTTGTGCTTAATTGCTTGTCACTTGAGTATGAAACAGGTTCATGATGATGAAGCATGTTCATTATCTAATACTCTAGGCATATTGTCCAAATTAATCCTCTAGTCCTATTATCCACTTCAATGAAACATGTTCATGGATTAAAGACACCCATTACACATTAGATGTTGTTTTGTGTGAAGTTGATCCATTTAATTGGTAGTATGAAACAGGTGCTTGATATTGTAATGTTCATATGAAAAGGTTTAATGTTGATGAAAAGCACCTATGTCATTAAAATTTAAAATATGCATAGATGTAGAAAATATACCATTGTACAATGAAACCTTTTCTTAACTTCACCTATTTCTTATAGATGTAGCAAATATACCATTGTTTATAGATGAACACAACTTCACCTATTTCTTGTTTATAAATATACCATTGTACAATGAAACCTTTTCACAACTTCACCTATTTCTTATAAATATACCATTGTACAATTTTTTATAAATATACCATTGTACAATGATACCTTTTCACAACTTCACCTATTTCTTGTTACTGCACATCGCTCGATTCTCATACTAGATTATATGAACTTTAAAACTTCTTACAACTAAAAGGGTTACCTGTTGGTGATCAAATTGCTTTCATAAATCATATGCTTCATACAGTCTTCAATATGATCAACAGCAGCATAGTTATTCCTCTGCTTGATTTCATCCAGAAGCAATACACATGTATAATATCTCGGTCTAATATCTTTTATCAATCATCTCCTTAACTAAACGATACAAGAGAGTTTACGTAGACAAATCAAGGCTCAAATGATGCTTATCGATCATTTCATCCAACATTAATCCCAACCATACATCTGTTCTAACAGTTCTAAACCACAGATTCAGTAGCGGATTATACGAACGGATATCCGGTCTACAATTATGTGAAATTTCCGTTTTCACAAGTTTATTTATAGCGTCTTGATACTGACCATGATGACAAAACATCAAAATCAACGAGTTATAAGTAGATGTATTCGGCTAGGTTATAGGATTGCCTAAAGGGGGGGTGGGGGCTATTTTACGTATTGCGAACCAAACCAATTAGAGCAGGACTATATTTGTCAAAGTGCAGGGGTCAGTGGTGGTTAGGACACAGGGTTACAAGTGATGTAAATTCTGCAACTGAAGTTGTACTTCTTATTTTACTTAACTATAGTCTGTATCACAATATGAAACAGTTTCATAAAGTTTATAAATTTAATATTGAGACGTTTTTATTATGAAACAGTTTCATAAAACATCTTCTTGATGAAACTATTTCATAAAACATCACCATAATGAAACTATTTCATTAACATGCAAATATCACGCATAATGCCATAGGTTCAATTGCTGCCCTTATAACCCAGATAGCTACAGCTTCGTTATACATTACTTGGCTTCATATAGGTGCACATCATATGTGTTTTGAAGTCACATACACTAATTCATTGTATACATTCAGATGTTGATGTTCTCCATGACCCAAATGATGGTAAGATCAAGAAACTGAAGATTACGTTAAACAAAACTTCCTCAACGAGCCATGCCAACACAGAAGATGCAACTGCTAAGACGAAGAAAACTGGGAAGACGATTGTTAATCCGCCCATTGTAGGTACAATTGAAATATACGTTGTATACATTGAAATTTTCCGAAGAATATATGATTTTATCCTAATTAATGTATATTTCATACCACTATGCAACTGTATATTAATAAAAATATAATATATAGATTGCATCATTTTTAATTCTATTATGCAACCTGTTTACATTAGTTTGTTTATGTTAACTTATTTGTTTCATGAAACTTTATACGTTGTGATTCGATATAATAATATATTGTACATTTTCAGACAGCGATTTCGTGCAAGAACCGACCATTACAGTGCAAAAAAAATCTAAGGTTTCTAAATACAAGAAGGCCTCCTCGAGACACGGTCGCAAGGATCCAGTTCCCCCAAATACAACACTGTCCAAAGTATTAAAAACTGCTACAGGACCTCAGGAAGCAAAAGGTAGATAAAATCTTACGTTTTTCCTAAACCTTGAAAGTATATACAAATTATAATTAATATATGCAGGATCTTTGGGTAACCAAACAGGTGGAGGTGGTCGAGTCGATGACAGCCTGCACAAAGAATAAAAAAAAGGAATAAACGAAGAACCGCAGAAGGGGACAGAAGATGAACGTGCAGTTGACCTGAATGCAGTACAATATCGGGTACTAAGGACTAGGACATCCCCCAGGACACTTCATGAAACAGTGCGCACACTAAACGATTCACAACGGGCTGCCGTTACCAGTATGGGATTAGGGAGCCTGCTTGACATAAAAATAGATGGTGTCCCATCTCGTTTGGGTTTTTACGTTGTAGACAACCTAGACACTATTAATATGAGGCTTAATGTTCGTCATGGGTCAATTCCAATTACAATAGCCTCAATTCATGAATTACTAGGCTTGCCTACTGGAGGGATTGACATACTTACTACTCAACATGACAAATCCGAGCCAAATCTTAATGGCATGTTTAGGAAGCAATTTGATAAGAAGAAGATGAGACCGAAGGATGTCATGAAACTTATCCAAGGTTCTGGAGATGCATCAGATGCATTTCAAATCAACTTCTTGGTATTGTTCGTGAACTTGATGATAGATTGTAACCGCATGGGCTGTTGCAATCTTAGCTTTTTGTCTTCCATCAAGGATTTGAAACTGATTCCCGAGATAGACTAGTGCAAATACCTTTATGATATGTTGCGAACAAGTAAGGAAAATTGGAGCAGATCAAGTGATGTTTGTTTCTACGTCGGGCCACCTACTTATCTGACTGTAAGTGTATTTACTCTATTAATTAGCATAAACTATTTTTAATCGTAAGAGTAAACCTCTTTGATTTTACTTTTTAATCAGTTACTATATGTGGAGTCAACAATATGTCCGGATCAAGTAGTTGACCACATGTGGCCAGCAACAATCGGATGGAGCTTCGACACGTTAAGAAAGCGGGAGGCTTGGGAGATAGCCAACGGAGGCTTAGGATCGGCTAAATTATTGGACGTTACAAGGGCGGTTGAAAGAGAGGTAATTATCTAGCTTCTTTGAATATCGTTTAAACTTTTCGCTCCGAGTTACCGAATAAAATTTATGCGGTAGTAATACACGTTAACTATTAGCGCAACAGTTTAGTTATCATGAGTTAACGTTTTCATTTCATTACTTCAATATTATCGTACGAAACAGTTTACTTAACATGAGTTCACTTTTTCATGTCCCTACTTCACTAATGGTTCATTTCACTAGTTCCCTAATGTCACTGAACCATATGTAAATGTTTCATCGAATCTGTTCAATATTATAACTGTTCTTTATATGAAACTGGTTCACTTTGATTACCGAACACCTGTCAATGAAACTATTTATCACTGCACGAAACAACTTGTGACTACTGTTCTTCATCATTTTGGATGGATCTGGTTCACCAACCAGTATCGTACATTAGTATTTAATCATTTGAACTCTTCAATGACAGTTTTAAACTTTGCAATCGGTTTTGCCCTAAAGGACTACATACATGTTATTATCATACATTTCAGTATGAAACTGTGTGATGAAGCAGTTTAATACTTACTAACGAATTAATATTTGTACATCTTCATATGATGTGTAGGTCGAAATCAAGATGATCAAAGACATGATAGGTCATGTTCTTGATACAAGACGTGAAATCGAACAGCGTCTCATTGCGTGTCAGGCAAAGTATAATGCAGATGAGGATTTCGAAGCTCTTGCTGGTGATCTGAATGCCATATTCAGATACTCTACGCACAATGTTTCAGGTCCTCTAGCTCTAAACGATAATGTAGACCCGGCAGCCGTTGGTCCATCTAGCGAGTTATTTGTAGGTAATTGTGATGGACATGAAACCCTGACTGATAATGACCTGAATCAGTCACCATTATCCCAATATTGGCTGAGTCAAACATTGCACAAGATATGAGATGAAACCGTTGAGAAATCAATTTCCAGTAAAGAACCGAATGAGTCATTTGATATACGGCCACCGCAATTCGACTTGGGAATTAGTCCGATGAAGACAACAGAACAGTCCACCGTCACGAAGCCACCCTCAAAGGGTAAAGGTAAAGGTGTCTGCATCGTTGATGATGCAAAGTTTAAAAAATCCAACCGATTCACCGGATGGCATGGTGAAGATGATACCACCAACCACCTGAAGTCAAAATACGTTACAGCTTCTCGGCGGAGTGTTCGGTTAGGAGATTGTTGATCCTCTCTCTCAGTGATTTGATGTTAATCCCTTTTTCCTTTCGATGTATTTCTGTGTCTGTAATTTCAGTT
>NW_020203407.1:11296-20209 GCF_001531365.2 Cynara cardunculus var. scolymus | reverse complement strand
GCAGAGGCTTGCATGGTTAAGGGGGAGTCGTTTGTTTTTTCAAAAGATAAAACCTCAAGAAGAATAAAATGTTTTAGCTCACAGAAGTCTTTTCACAGAACCTCTGTGACTGCATACAGAGGCTCTTTGAACGGATCTTATGTGACACTTCTTCATAAGGATTTTAAACTGGTTTTTATTCAAGGGGCAGCCAAGGAAGCTGGCTCAGAGGGGGTGTTGTATTTCAAAAACTTAAAACCACAGAAGGTGTAAAAACGTTTGAAGTATCTTGTTCTCAGAGGTCATCTCATCAGAACCTCTGGTGCTTCCAACAGAGGCTCTGTGAGTTGAGCTGAGAAAATACTAATCTCTATGTGGATTTTATAAAAACCGTTTAGGTATAAAGGTGTAACTCTAATAAGAAGGCCCGACACATATCACAGAGGCTTTATAACCCTTAAGCCTCTGACAGAACTCTCAATAGTTCTTKTCTATTGATATGGTGCGCGTGGTTCTGTGGATAAGGGTAAGAACTCACACGCGCGTGTCAGAAAACGGGAGCGCACGTCATCAATCGGCGTCTTCCCAATACGGCGTATCATAACTTTTTTGAACTGTTTCACCCAAAACCACTCATTACTCGACTTTTCGTACTGTGGACGGTTCAATTTTTTGAAATCCTTACCTATAAATACTCTCTTTCCCCCCATTTTAAACCTTACGCTCTCAAATTTCAATATACTCTCAGACGAACCCAGAAAACCTGCAACTCTCTCTCTTTCAAAGAAACCTTCAACTATGTCTTCTTCGAGTGCATCTGCCCAATCCGTCAACGTCTCAAGTGACAACGAGCTCACTCAGGCGCAAGCTTTAACCTCGCACGCTCTTTCCTTTGTTCAGAACAAATACGAGAAAATCGTATTAGTGAAGAATCCCAACAACTACTTCTTCGTCCCGTCATTATCAGGTTTTCCCGAATCCACTTATCCTCTCATYTCAATTCTTAARAATCATCCACTTTTTTACGCTTTAACTGCCWCACGCCCCACATCAGAAACTTATATCACACAGTTCCTTCTTAGCGCTTATCTCACTACCCTAGATAACTCAAGGATAACCATTGTTGGTTATGCCTCTCACCCAGTGAACAAATCATTGGTTCCACTGGAGTTGAATGTTGAGACCCTTCGAACTGCTCTTCACCTCCCCACTCTTGCCCAAATGAACCTAAACTCATTTGCTGCTACTCCCTCGGATGAGGAACTTATTAGCTTTCTGGCATTTCATTCTTACGCAACCCCCATTACAAAAAGAACCCAATTTAGGTGTAAGAATTTACCCCCCTTTTGGAACACCCTTTTCTCTATAATCAACTGTTGTTTAACTGGCAAAGTTGGAAGCCATGACCAGACATCCCATGCCATGATTTCAATCATGTATGGGATATATTTTAATCTGCCTCTTGATTATGCCCAATTAATCTTCGATGACATGGTTGGCCTGATAAAGAAGAAATGTGCCAGCCAAAAGGGCGAGAAGAAGAAGATACAAGCCCAACAGAAAGCCAAGGAAGACGTTAACCAACCAAATCTCATTCTACAACGCTTCATGGTTTGGTGTTCGGCGACCTCCTGGCCGCAAAGCTGCCTGCTCTAGAGCCAAATGCAAGGCTTTACCCGTTTAGCTCGTTCCACCCAACGGAACACGAGCATGGCTACAGAAGCCCACGTCCAATCTCCCAAGCCATGCTCAGGTATCTATCTCATGAAGAATGCAAAGCTTACAGACATGGTAACAGGCGACCAGAACTGGTCCCTGCAACCCCACCACGCATAGGAGTCCCTCTAGGTGAAAGTGTGGATTAAATGAGAGTGGAGGGAAGAACGGAGGAGCCAGTAGTGGCTGGTGAGATGAGTGAGCATCCACCTAGTATCCCATCACCTCCACGCCAGAAGAAAAAGAAGTCACAAAAGGTTGGTTATACTTCTGTGAAGAAGGCGAAAAAGAGGCTCGCAGAAGAAGAGGGCCCAACTGTGCTTCTGCCCAAGCCTAAGAAAAGAAAAACCAAGAAAGCTGAACGTACAGAGCCGGCGATCACAGAACCTATGGTCGCAGAGGCAATCGCAGAAGAGGGGCAGGCAGAGGTTACAGCTCCAAAGCGCAGAAGGTTGCGCAAGGTGAATATCGAAGTTTCTACAATGGAGCAAATTCAGGATGTTCTGTCGAATATCCAGAAGGAGCTCCAGGCGCAAATCGATCCTATCAATATGGGCACAGAAGTCGTCCTCGCTTACCTGTTACACCTCGTGTTTCCGCTTTAACGGGGTGTGACACAAGGGTGGCAAGGGATTATTAAAGGGTGGTGATATCGATGGATGGTGGGTTTTCAACAATCCCTTGGATGATGAGTTTTAGGTCTTCCAAGGACCGCTGAACTGAGTCAACAAAGGCTTGGAACTCAGCCTTTGTGACCAGATCGGCCACGGGGGTAACCCTTGCAGCAACGGATGCTRCAGGTTGAGTCTCAGCTCCAGAGGCGCCTTCATTGCCTTGTGAAAATATAGGTCGTGAAGGACTTCCATCATGTCCTTGATAGCCCTCTAGTGAGGAGCTATCTCCTGATGTTGCAACAACTTCTTCTTCTTCCTCGGCTTCAGAGGCTGGGTAAGAGAAGTAAGTGTGTTTCCCCTTTGCTAGATCAAGTATCGATGGGGGTTTTGTGTAGGAATGGGAGATCGCTCTTAACGATCTTGGGGTTCAATAATGCCAGAAGCAACACATGTTTCTGGGTGTGTGGGTGGTAGTGTCGAGCCATGAGGCGATGTGGCTCTTATGTCTGCATCGCCTCTCTGTTGGGAGAGGGGCAATGGAAATTGTGGTTCCTCAGCTAAATTATCTCTAGAGGCCCGAAGAATGACCTCTGGATGGCTGGTTTGGGTTTGGTTTGGACTGGGCCGTTCTTGTTCAATACCCATTTGGCTTTGATCGCCAGGAGTAGAGGAGGTAGTTGCCCTTTGGGAAGAGGGAGGGGGATTTGTTTGTGAAGGGCCGGGGGATGCACGAAGAGTGCCATCATCATCATCATCTTCATCATCCGATGAAGATGGTTCATGTGCTCCCTCGCTTGACTGAGGGGACGGYTYTATGCGCTCTGGGGTAGCTGCCCTTGGTTCATGGGACAGCAGAGAGCATTCGTTAGTCCTTCGGATCTCAAATGTCTCTGGGATGACACTGAGCATGGCTTTGGAGATTGTCCTGTTGATGGTGTATCCTTCCTTTGAGAATGTAGGTCGATGGCCATGCATCTTCAAGAGGGGAGTGAATGGTTACTCGGCCGGTAGGTTATGTTTCGTCATCGCATCCCTATGAAGAGAGATAGGAAACGAGGAAACAAAACAGAAGTCAAGGGCTTGCCGGTAGCCTGGAGCTTACACTTTTTGACTACCGCTGAGTGGATCTCATTGTATATGAGGAAAGCGTAGTCGAGAGGGATGTTGAAGAAGAGTCCATACATAATCGTCATTATGTTTATATTGCCTTGATACATCGACCCTGGCTTGCAGGTGAGGGCCCTGTTCAATATGGAAAAGAACATGTTCTACATTGGCGGCAAAAACTGCCTTTTGAAATCGGAGGCATTGCGTAGGTCACGATTGTAACCTAGCATTTGGATGAA
Organism: Cynara cardunculus var. scolymus; assembly: GCF_001531365.2. NCBI lineage: Eukaryota > Viridiplantae > Streptophyta > Magnoliopsida > Asterales > Asteraceae > Cynara > Cynara cardunculus. The sequence continues at coordinate 16,554 of NW_020203407.1, read as the reverse complement.
TCGGAGGATGTCTGAGGTGGTGGGTTGGTTGGCATATTGGTCAATGCCGAGCTCTCGTCGGGTGGGAATACACAGAACCCTAGACACTTTTGCCCGAGAGATCTTGAGCGAGCATATCATGTCATTTGGGGCATCGATGTCCCCCATTATTCCATGGCTGTCAGGGTCGTACTTGCAAGTCTGCCAGTATTGTTGGACGTACTTTAGAGGCACGCCATTATCGGTTAGAGTCAAGGCTGGTAATAGGATGCAATTACGGAAGAACTCAATCATCACAACAAACCTGTTGTCGAACAGGTTGGTTCGAAGTTCGATGGCATGATTGTTGGGCTTCATTGGTAGGAACATTATTGTGCGATTGTCGGCACCGGTGGATTGAACATGGCTATCGTTGTCGTTGGAATCGTGTGATGCGGAGGAAGCCATTGCAAATGAAGTTGCAGGTTAGTTTGTTCGTCAAAGTCTGTTTGCAGGTTTTAGGAAGCGTAAAGGGTGAATGGAGGTAGAAGAAGGGTATATATAGGTGGGGGAAGGAGAACATGAAACAGTTTTCTGATTATTTAAATATAATAATCATGAAAGGTGAAGGCGTTTGGCAAAAGGTGAGTTGATTTAGAAATCGTGAGCCGTCTTGATTGTACGTGCCATTAATGTTGGAGGACACGTGTCAAGGCGGGGATAGGGAAGGATAATTTGAAATGGTTCATGGGGAACAGGCAGTATATGGTGTAAGGCGCGTGGGAGGATGACGTATGTATATGGTGTCAGGCGCGTAGGAGTATGACGTTTGGTTTATTTGAAGTAATTAAAAATTATTCCAAATAATATCTCTTGAAATATTTATCCAAAAACAACTTATATTTAAAATTCCATCTAATTGTAAGATTAATACTAATTACGAAGTTTTGGTCTTTTAAAAACCCATGTTGTATAGTTTTTAGTCACAAAAGCTGCAATTTTGTATAATCTTTAGAAAGTTTTCAATTAAGATGGGTTTTTGGATGAAAATTATTTTGTCATGGAACCAGAGGAGCTCTGGTTGGTCATGACTCATTGGGTGAGGAACTAGAGGTGCTCTGGTTGATCATTGATGAATGAATTCATCGATGAAATGTTGGATTTTATGATAGAGAGGCCTTGGATGACAAACCAAAGGCTCTGTTTAATCATGGGTAATCCATTATGTAGAACCAGAGGGGCTCTAGTTATATACATGGTGTATTATGTAGCATTTAAGTGTCCAGAGGCTCTAGATAGTAGAACAAGAGGCTCTGGTATGGAAAATGCATATAAATGCAATGGATATTCATGAAGAATGAATAGCTCCCCCTCAAACGATGCATGTAGATAAGATTTGAGTGTTGGAAAACTCCCCCTAGAAATAATAACCATGTGGATTGAGGTGACCAGAGGCTCTGGTCTATACAACCAGAGGCTCTGGTTATGAATGAAGATGAAAATATGTATGAAAAAGGCTAAGTATGCAAATGGATGTGCATATGAATGGGTCTTTGAGACCAGAGGGTTTGGTTCCAAAGAGAATAAATCCAGAGGCTTTGGTCTTTAGAACCAGAGGCTCTGGTTACAAAGGCGATGAAAATAAGTATAAAAATATGGTTGTGTATGTAAGTGAGAAAAAAGGGGGGAGGACTCTTTGGGTCCAGAGGGGCTCTGTTCTCAGAGGATGAGAATCTAGAGGCTCTGGTCTATAGGACCAGAGGCTCTGGTCTCAAAGAGTGGGAATCCAGAAGCTCTGGTCTATAGAACTAGAGGCTCTGGTTGTGAAGGTAATACTTAGTGAATAAAAGCTAAGTATTTGCATTGGACCAGAGGTCTCTGGTTCCAAAGGCGATGAAAAACTTTGAGCCATATTAAAAGGTTTCTTCATGGMHAGAGGCTYTGGTCTTTAGAACCAGAGACGCTGGTTTGGAGTACTTATTGATTATGGCTTATTGCTATGTATCACTTGTAGGCATAACCATGAGATATTGAGAATCTCTTATTTAAGAACTTTTATTGCCTTTAAGTGGTGAGATTCAGCATACCTATCTTGCTGACTATGAATAAAAATATTTTCTCATCAAGAGCTTTTGTGAAAATGTCAGCAAGTTGAATCTCAGTGGGAACAAAGTACATTTCTATATTACCTTTTTTAACATTGTCTTTCAAAAAATGGTACCTTACATCGATGTGTTTGGTATTGGAATGCTGCATTGGGTTGCAGAGATTGCTATAGCACTCTTGGAGTCACAGAGGATGAGAATTTTGTCATAATGGAATCCATAGTCCTTAAGCTGAGTCTTCATCCAGAGAACTTCTGAACAACAGCTAGCAGCAGCAACATATTCTGCTTCTGCTGTAGAGGTTGAGACGTAGTTTTGTTTTTTGGATGTCCAACTGACTAGCTTGTCCCCCAAGAGTTGACAGCTTCCAGACGTGCTCTTTCTATCAAGCTTGAAACCTGCATGATCTGCATCTGTGTAGGCTATTAGATCAAAGCCAGAGTTATTTGGATACTAGAGACCCAATGAAGGAGTTCCCTTGAGGTATCTAAAGATCTTCTTGACTGCAAAGAGATGAGATTCTTTAGGATTTGATTGATATCTTGCACAAAGACATGTAGCAAACATAATGTCTGGTCTACTAGCAGTTAGATACAGGAGTGATCCAATCATGCCTCTATAGGTTGTTACATCCACAGGTTTGCCTGATGGATCAGCAAATAACTTAGCTCTCGTAGCCATAGGTGTTCTCAACGATGATGAATTTGAGAGAGAGTATTTCTTCAGAAGGTCAGTCACATACTTGGACTGATTGATGAAAGATCCTTCTGAAGTTTGTTTTATTTGAAGACCAAGGAAGAAACTTAGTTCTCCCATCATACTCATCTCAAACTTGCTTTTCATCAACTCTGAGAATTTTTCGCAATGTTTTGCATTTGTAGACCCAAATATGATGTCGTCCACATATATTTGAACAAGTAATATATCACCTTTGTGCTTTTTGAGAAAGAGGGTTGTATCGATTGTACCTTTTTTGAATCCATTGTTGATGAGAAAGGTGGATAATGTTTCATACCAGGCCCTGGGTGCTTGCTTCAGCCCATAGAGGGCTTTGTCCAAAAAGTAGACGTAATCTAGATATTTCAGATCTTCAAACCCAGGGGGCTGCTGCACGTATACTTCTTCTTGAAGTTTGCCATTAAGAAAGGCGGACTTGACATCCATCTAATAAACCTTGGAGTCTTTGTGAGCTGCATAGGCTAGGAATATCCGGATGGCCTCAAGTCTTGCGATAGGAGCAAATGTCTCATCGTAGTCTATCCCTTCTTCCTGGCAGTAGCCCTTGGCAAAAAGCCTGGCTTTGTTCCTGATGACTATGCCATCTTCGTCCTTCTTGTTTCGAAAGACTCATTTGGTTCCTATGGTCGTCTTCCCTTTGGGTAGAGGCATAAGGGACCATACTTTGTTTCTTTCAAACTGGAGTAATTCTTCTTGCATCGCATCTATCCAGTTTGAGTCTTGTAGGGCTTCTGAAATTTTCTTTGGTTCTATCGTACTCAGAAAGTTGGTGAAGACACATTAATTGGCAGTGGCAGATCTTGTCTTGACACCAGATGTTGGATCACCAATGATTTGGTGGTATGGGTGATCTTTTGTCCATTTGGTGCTTGATTGGGGTTCTGGAGCAACAGGATGCAGTTCTTCATTGATTGATGGGACTGCTTGCTCCCCCTCGAAGAGATATCTCCAGAGTTAGACTCTGGTTCTTGATCTTGATCTGAAGACACAGAAGAAGTAGAAGGTGAAGTAACATGAGTTTCAGTAAGAGGTGCACCTTTAGCGTTGGAGACTTCATGTTCTTCATCGGTTCTGGAAGTGGATGTTGCAGTTGGTGCATGTCCAGAGATTACCTCTCCGTCGAAGATGTCTTCAAATAAATGAGCTAACTCTGATTCATTGGGTTTGCCAAGTGATGAATCAGATGCTCTCCTTTGAAGTCCGAGTTCTAAACTGTTGTGTTCAGAAGTCATTGGTGTGGACTCATCAAAGGACACATTGATGCTTTCGATGACAATTCTTGTCCTTTTGATGTAGACTCTGTAGGCCTTGGCAGTTTGAGAATAGCCYAGAAAGATCCCTTCATCAGCTTTCTTGTCGAACTTGCCAAGATATTCCCTATCGTTGAGTACAAAGCATTTTCACCCAAAGACATGAAAATATTTGACATTTGGTCTTCTTTGATTGATGAGCTCATAAGGTGTTTTCTGGTGCCTCTTGTTGATGATAGATCGGTTCTGGGTGAAGCAGGCAGTGGAAATAGTTTCAGCCCATAATATGATAGGTAACTCCGATGAAGCAAGCATGGTCCTTGCTGCTTCCACGAGGGTTCTGTTCCTTCGTTCCACCACTCCATTCTGTTGTGGAGTTCTAGCTGCTGAGAAGTTTTGTGTGATGCCTTCATTGATGAGGTATTCATTGATTCTGACATTTTTGAATTCAGTTCCATTGTCACTTCTAACTTTAATCAGTTTTTGTTGTAGAAGGACTTGGAGCCTTTTCATCACCCCAATGAGTAGATCAGGAACATCTGATTTCTTCTTCACAAACTCAACCTAGGTGTATCTGGAGTATTCATCAACAAGTACAAGTATTTACTTCTTTCCTGAGAGGCTTTGTATAGATATGGGCCCACAGAGATCAATATGGATCATATCCAAGGGCTTGGTGCAGGAGGTTTCTGACTTTGTTCAGTGAGAGACCCGTTTTAGCTTTCCCATCTCACAGACTGAGCATAGATGATCTTTTTCAAAGTTGAGATCAGGAATCCCCTTGACCAGCTTCTGTTTGGCTAACTTTCTTAAGACATCAAAATTCAGGTGTGAGAACTTTAGGTGTCATAGCCAATTTTCATCGCTCTTATGAGTTACAATACAAAGGGTGTCTTGTCTCTCAAAGGATTGAAAATCCAGAAGATACAGATTCCCTTCTCTCTTGGCCTTGATAATGGTTTGACCGGGTGTAACATCGATTACGCTAAATTCTTCCTAAAAAGAAACTATTTATCCAAAATATTTTCCATAAATTCTATTCTCCAAGCAATTACGGGATATATATATATATATATTATAGATTTCCACCAAAAATAAAATAACATAATCTGCACCCGACGATTTTCGGTAGTATAAGATGGATCCATAAATACAAATATATCTATCCAAAAGCATTATATACCTAGATACAACTCAAAACGATATA
>NW_020203407.1:0-10696 GCF_001531365.2 Cynara cardunculus var. scolymus | reverse complement strand
ACAAAATGTATCCAATACCAAAGGTATCACTACCAGAATAACCATGTGCACCACGCCCCTCTTCGTCTACCGGGCCCGTGCAAAGTATTCACACCCAGCTCCTTACCAATCGGGATATGTGAATACGACAATCGGTATGCCACACCCAACCTCCCTCTCCTTGGGATACGTGGACATACACCATGCTACGGCTTATCACACGAAGTAATACCCGTAGATCATGGTTTATCAAAAATCCAAATAAACAGTCTCGGATCCGGACTCAACCACAAGTATAAGAATTAAGTAATACCAAACAGAATTAGGAAAAAAAAATTCACCTTACAGAATCACGCATGTAAAAACATCAACTTTTCAGTAAGAGTTCTTACATTTATACTATATACAAGTATAAGTTCGGTATAAACTCACAGTGCTTTACAAAAACAACCGAACGTTGTAACAACCAATTCCGATCAACAATTGCAGTAAACCTTTAGAGGCTCTAAATAGTCTTAAAACAGCCCCTGGAGTAAACATTTCAAGTATCAGAAACCAACTATATTCCAACCTCGAGTTATACACTTTAAATCTTGATTATCCTATTTATACTTTCTTGTACAGCCCCCTGTTCAACCCCCGATTTACCACACTTAGACCCAGATTTAGCCATTGACCTAAATATACTAAATAAAGTATCCTCTTAAAGCTTTCTAATGAAACTAACCTCACATTTTTACGATTTTTCTGATTTGTTATGTTATTTACAACACAGTAGCTCAAAGCTGTCGAAATCCAGCTTTATAACTCACTGCATGTTGCCGATTTACCCAATTTAGCTTCAAATGCAGAACCTAGCCTCTAATTTAACACTTCTACTTGAAATAAACTTGTAATTAGGAGCATACCTTTGATGATTAATACTTAATCTTCAAGAATCTAACGTGGATCATCAAGGATAGAGGGATTAGCCTTAAGTAGGTGTAAATCGCACCTTCCAGTGTGTGTGAATGATCTGGAGTGAAAAATACCACTAAAGGGCAAAAATCTCGTTTTTGTACTAATTTGGTCAACAAGTCAACCTAGTTTGACACAGTTGGCAGATTTAGTCCCTCATGCGTATCTTGGTCGTTTCAACTCCGTTTCACACGAAACTTTCCAGATCTCATAATTGATGTATAAGAGGCTTAAATGTAATATTTCAGCCTCTAACTCGATCTAGAAGCCCATATTCCTTTCTAATTTAATTAAGTACTAATCCTTAAAACACTATACTAATTTAATTAGACATGCTTAGCAACTTAAATGGGCTTTTCGTAAGTTGGATGTTACACCGGGCTTTGTCTCTATGATACAGAAACCTTTGCGGAACCTGACTTCAAGACCCTTGTCACAGAACTGGCTTATGCTTAGTAAGTTGTGTTTCAAACCTTCAACATAAGCCACTTTGCTGATGGAGATGTTGCCTTGATGAGAGTTCTGTATCCCTAGATGGTTCCCTTGCTGTTGTCTCCAAAGTGACAGATCCTCCAGATTTTTCGATGAAGGAGGTCAGCTGACTTTTGTCACCAGTCATGTGCCTGGAGCAACCTGAATTCATGTACCATGGTTGCACATGCAGGTCCTGCAAGACAAATTAAAGGGTTTTAGGTACCCATTTCTTATTAGGTCCACGTTTGTTAGTAGGAGATACCACTCTCTTTTCATTTCCCTTAGCCTTTGCAGGCTTTGGTTTATTAGCATTTCCCTTGCCCTTAAACTTGGACTTTTTCACGTTCTCATTGGTTTTAACTTTGTAGCGATAAACGTGTTTTGAGAATATGCAGCGATGTGTCAATATGTGATTCCTCAGGTTTTGTAAAAGAGCTAAACATTGACAATTATTATACTTTGGGCATGAATGTCTAACGTTCTTTTTATTCGCTAAAAATAAAGAAGTAAATGCAGGGTTGTAAATCCTGTCCTAGCATTTGTTGTTTTTACAAACTTCCTATCTAGTTCAGATTTTTTGTTTGAAGGGGTCTTTGTCATTACTTCTTTTCTCCTGAGGAAGGACTGCTTTTCTTCTGCTGAATGAGAGGAAAAGTGGGGGTTAGTTTTCTTAGAGGCAGGCCACTTCTGTTTTTGCTMACGAGTAAACTTAATGAACTTGAAGGGTGTACTAGGGCCTTGTGAGTTATCTTTGGCAGATTTGCTATTTCTCAGCTTTCCCTTTCCTTTGTCCGAAGATTTCATCGATGGTGGAACATCAGTTTTTATTGAGGATTTGAAGTTTTTAGGATTTTTATCCTTAATGATTACTAGTGATTCGCATATTGTTTCCTCTTCAGATTCGGAATCGAGAAAGTCTCTCGCTGATTTCTCGGAATCAAAATTAGCATGGATGTTTGTGGGAGGTGTCGGTTCAGAGGTTGATGCTTCAGAGTGATCTGTTTGAGGTTCCATTGATTGTGACTTAGCTGAACTTTCGGTTTTACTCAGATGGTTCATCGACTCATCTGTTGATGGTTCCTCATTAGGATTCTCCTTTTCATCAACAGTACTTGCTGATGAAGTGGAATTGACACCCAGAGACTCTGGTTTGACCATAAGGTTTCCATCGGTCTCTGATTTGGAGGTGTCATTCCTTTCATCAGAATTCTTACATGTACTGCTCTCGTACACCACATTTTCAAAATCTTGTCTTAAAACGACAGTTTTTCCATCGACTTTAACTCTTTTAAAAGTTGCTTTTGGTTTCAGGATAAAGTCGGGTTTCTGAATGCATCCAAGTTTGAAAGTGGATTCAAGGGTAGATTTCTTTGATTCGATGAAAGAGTCCAATTCATTGAATCCAATCCCTTGAGTGTCTATTTGACCGTTTAACTTTTCATAAACATCTTGGGCATCTTTGTACTTCTTCATCAGAAGTTCATTGGTTTGAAGCTTCTGATGAAAGATCTCCCTTTCCTTTTGAAAGAAATCTTTAAGAGCAACTGAGTTTAGTCTCTCTGCCTCGGATTCTTTTAAGGCCTTAGTTTTCTTTTCTAAGTCCTTAGTTATTCGTTTGTTTAGTTCCAGAAGTTTTTCTTCCTCTTATTTCTTAAGTATGGTGATGCGAGTCTTTTCCTTAGCAAGTTTGGCTTTTTCTTCGGTTAGAATATCAGTCTCTCTTTTGTAGAAACTTGCTTTTTTCTACTTTTAATCTTTCAGATTTTTCAAAATTTAATTTCTCTTTCAATTTAAAGAAATCCTCTGAAAGTTTTATCACCCTTAACTCTAGCTCAGATGGAGCAGAGTAGGTTTCATTGGGAGTAGACTCACATACCTGGTCATCAGAGTCGGAGGTGGGTTCTGTAGTGGATGTGGCCATCAGACAGATGAGCGATTTATCTTCTTCATCGGATGAAGAGTCAGATACCCAATTTTCATTCTCAGCCATCAGGCTTCACTCTGTTCGATTGTACTTGTACTTATTCTTGTAATAATCGGCATCCTTTATCAATCGTCCTCTGCACTCTTTTGAAAAAAGACCAATTTTTCCGTATCTAAAGCAACGAAGGTCATTTTTCTTTCTGTTTCTGTCTTCTTTCTTGTCCTCCCTTCTATCCACTCTCTCTTCTCTTTCTTCTCTTCTATCTTCCCTCTGATAGAATTTCGATGGTTTCTTCTCATGGTATGACTCGTACTTCTCCTTCTTAAGTCTCTTCGTTCATGGGGTCTCTTGATGAACTTCTTTTGGAACTGTTTTGTAATCAAGGCCAGAGACTTAGCAAAGGCTTTGATAGCATCATCTGATTCAGATGACTCGTCTTCAGATTCCGATTCTACCACCATTGCTTTCTTTCCTTTTTTCTTGTGATCTCTGATGGGGGTCCTTGATACTTCCTTTTCATCAGCAGCAAGAGCTAGAGGTCCACCGATGGATACTTTCTTCTTCATTATGTCATTCTCTTGTGCTGCAAGCGTTCCATATACATCATGAAGTGACCAGCCGTCTAGGTCCTGATTTGCTTGAAGAGACATTGACAACTGAGTCCATTCATCGCCAAGACTTTTTATGAACAAAACATTGTTTTCTTCCTTTGTTCTGGTGATATCATTTCGACGACATTGATTGATCAATGTGTTTGTTAAACCCCATAACTCATGATGTAAAAAGTAATGAAAAACAACAAGTGATAAAGAACCAGAAGACCGATGAAGACATCAAGGCAGAATCGACTAAGTCTGGAATTCAACCATTGGATCGATGGATAGTTCAACCATTGGACCGATGGACAAGTCCAACCATTGGACCGATGGACAAGTTCAACCAGAGGATCAATGGACAGGTTCAAGGATGCGATGGAAAGAAGCATTCTCATCTAACCTCTGGACAAACAACACTTAGAAGATTTTCTAGCACTACATCCAAGTACACAGTGAAGATTTGAAGATAAGGATGAAATCATCATATCATGAATGACAGCTGGAGATGACAAATCAACAATTGGAATTCAAGTTTATCTTATTGTTAATGTTTATCCTTATGAAAGATAAACCTATCTGTTAGATAGATGATTTGCTAGAAAGTAGCATTAGATAGTTATATTTTTAATAGTCGATTAGTATAAATAGATGATTAGGTCTATTGTAAAAATAAGGTTTTTACTCATTGTTTTACGTTTATGAATCTATAAAGTAAAACATTTGAAGCTCAAAGTTGTTCTTAAATTTTCATATTTTATTCTTGAGATTTCATAACTTTCTTCATTAAATCACTGTAATTTGGTTATTCATAACTAGATTATTAGTGTTATTGAGAGATCTGGGATCAACAGTATTGAAATGATCGTAAGTCTTCTGTATTGGTTCATCAGAAAGAGCTTTGAAGTTGGTGTATTCGTTGAGACATTGTGCTCTACGATTCTTCTTTGTTTTAGCTCCTCCTTCCAATTGGCTAGCAAGTTCATCCCACAATTCCTTTGCTGTGGAGCATGCATCAAGGGATTGAAAAATTTCATTTGGAATGGCCATGATGATTAGTCGCTTGGCCTTCTTGTCAGTTTCCATACGCTCAATATCGTCTTCATCCCAGTTTTTCTCATCTTTGGGTATGTAATATGCAGGAATTTCTTCTGTGGTATTTGTTCCTGGGACTCTTGGGACAATAGTCTATGGAACGTAAGGACCCTCCATTACAAATCACAGGAGGTTTCTGTCCATACCTTCCAAGAATGTTTACCATCCTTATTCTCCATTGTGAGTACTCTTCTCGTTGAAGAGTTGGAGGCTTGGTGAGGGAACCAACACTATATGCGGAATTCCAGTTGGCCATCAAGAATTTTTAAAGAGAGAAAATTTACGCTTTTGGTGAAGATATTTCGTGAAAAACGTGAATTGAGAGATTTTATATGATCGTTTGATTGGAAAAACAATCAATTGGCTCTGATACCAATTGTTGATCCCAGATCTCTCAATAACACTAATAATCAGGTTAAGAATAACCAAATTATAGTGTTTTAATGAACAAAATGATGAACACTCAAGAACAATGTATGAACATTCAAAGAACAATCTTGAGTGCCAATATATTCACTTTATTCAATAAGAAAAACGTAACAGCTACTTCAATTACAATAGGCCTAATCACTTATTTATACTAGTGATAAGAAGATAACTATCTAACCAATATTCTAGGAAAGATAATGTTTATCTAAAATATGGATAAGCTATAAATCGAGATAAACTTGAAATCCAGCTGTCGATAAGTTATCTCCAGCTGTCTTCCATGGGATGATGATTCAACCTTATCTTCATATCTTCATCGTATGCCTCTGGTTGAACTACTGAAGAAAACTCTAAGTGTTGTTGACCAAAGGGGTGATGAAGATGCTCTTTCCATTCCATCTCTGGTCGATTCATCAACCCTCTAGTTATTCTCCAGACTTGGTCAATTCTGCCTTAACGTCTTTATCGGTCTTCTGGTTCTTCATCACTTATTGTTCTTCATTACTTTTACACTTATGAATTATGGGATTTCTATTATATGTTTTCTTTTTAGCACTCTTAACAGGTTGATCATATATACAATAAGATCCATACCAATTGTTATCATACCTGTTAAAATTGTTCCAGCTCTTCTGATAGTTGTTGTCTCCATACCATCTGTGTATCATTTCCTGTTGACAAAGTCAGTGGTTTTGCATGTGGAGCACATGATTCTTCTCTTGCTAAGATTGATTAGATCATTATTGGTTCTCACAATCCAAGGAAGAACAGGGTTAGTAACAACAGAGTTACGAGACGAAACAGAATCAGTTTTATTAACCCAAACATTTTTAAACTTTGAATGATAATTAGGTTATCCGATGACGTACCCTTGATAATACTGATTAGAAGAACGAGAATAGTTCTTAGAAACAGTTGATTTAGGGCTGGTTGAATAACTGTTAGATTTAGAACAGTCATAAAAGTTGTTTTTACACTGTGAAGGAGAACCAGTTGAGCTTTGAGCACATGAAAAATCTTTTACTTTCTTTAGTAACTGGTCTCTTTCATCAGCAACTAAATCATACTTCTTTTTAAGCTCAGTTCTCATTTTTCAATTCAGTTTCAAGTTCTGTCTTAAGATCAGACAATTTCTTTGAAGTACCTAGAAGCTTACCTTCTAATTCCTTCTTCAGCTTCTCAAACATTTTCCTTTCTTTATCAAATTCGTGTCTCTTCATCTGAGCTGCTCTTTTCATTCTCAGAAGCAATGTCGAGCCACTTTTTCTTTCTGCAAGCTCTTTGGCGATTGCTGCATATTTCTTAGCAGTGTTTCTCTTTTAAAGAGCTAACAATTTTTTCTCTTCATCCAAAGCTTTTTGCTTTTGAGCAATGCAGTCAGATAATTCAAGATTCTTGCTCAGACGTTCTTTTTTAATTCTTTCTTTTCTTTATCAATCTTGGCTCGTTCCAAGTGATAAGCTGTTCAAAATCAGAGATTTGATTTAACTGCATTTTAGCGTTCAACTCCAATGAGTTAATCTTATTTTCAAAATATATACGTTCAGTATCAAATCATTTCTCCACTTCAATTATTCTCTTATTGTCTTTCTGAATTTCTTTCCTTTCAGCATTCAAAAACTTCTCAGCTTCCAAAACTTTATCTCTCTCTTGATCCAGTAATTTCTTTAAATCAAACAATTCACTCTCAGCTTCATGAAGTTTCATTGTGAAATATTTAGTATCTATTTGTTTCTTTTCAGTAGAGTTCTTTACAACATTCAGTTCATTTTGAACTTATTGGAGTTTATTAAAAAGATATTTATTTGACTTGCTCCAAGTTTTTAACTCTTCATTGTATCTTTTCTGACAGAATCCACAGTTTTCTCAAGCTTTTTAATCTTATTCATGAAGTCTTCTTCAGCTTATTCCATGGCTACTTTATGCTCTCGTCGTAAATTTTTAACAAGTTCCTCATTTGCATTATTTTCATAGAACATATTTATATATTTGTCTTTATAGTCCTTCACACTCTTTTCCAATTCAGAAATCTTATTTTTCAATTCCTTATTCTCCTCAAAGAAAGCTGCCATTTAAAAATCAAGATTGATCAACGAATTTATGCAGTATACGAAATCAGACAAAAATCACAATCCAAATAAATCTCACAGATAAAATCAGTAATCTCAAAATTCTCAGAAAATCTCAAAATTCTCAGAAAATCCCAAAAAAAGAAATCAGAAAATCAGTGAAAACAGTTAAAATCAGTAAAACCTGTTGAAAACAGTCAAAAACTGTTAAAACGGTCAAAAATTGTTAAAAACTGTTCAAAATTGTTCACATGACACAAAACACTTCAAAATAGGTCAAAATCAGTAACCTCGATGAAAATCAGATAAAATCGATGAAATCCAGATAAGACTGATAAAAATTAAAAAAAATAAAATATGGATAAAATGTGTTGAAAAAATTCAAGTTTTGGCAAAAATATGTTCAAAATCGGACAAGATGAGAAAATGGCTAAGGACAAAATCGGACAAATCCGGATGGGCTTGAAAATAGACTAAGTGTTTTGGCCGATTATTGAATCAAATCCGGACAAGGGGTGCACGAGTTGATGCTAGTCCGGACAAGGGGTGCACGAGGATGACAAGTCGCTTGGCCGAGGAAATCTAATCCGGACAAGGGAATGGGCAAGGTTGGCCGAGGAAGTAGGCAAGTCACGACCAACTCCTGGCTGATGAAGAATGTATTCGGGTATGCCTTGTGAGCGATTAAGCCAAGTACGGACAAGGCTATGTCCGGGTTTCCTTGTACCCGTGTTAGCTTTAATATTCACTTCTTGTAAAAGTATGAAAAAGTATTCTGCAAGTGTTGACAGAAGCTTATCTTCCACATAAGACATTAGAGGACTAACGACAGAAGCCTGATATTCGAGCAAGTAAAGTGTGACAGAACCTCTGATGTCTCTCACAGAGGTTCTGGAAAATGGTCCTCTGTTAATAAGAACAAGCAAGTCAATTACAGCAGAGCCTCTGAGATGGCTCACAGAGGGTCTGCGGTTTCGTCTTCTGTGAAGATCCTSTYCYAMYKKTTHTTCAAAGGTTGTTAGCTGCATGTGCTTCTCACGTGACTAGGTCTTTAATCGACTTTATTTGGACGGCTTAGATGATTTCACGTGTCTAGATCTTGTCAGTAAGGTCGTTAAGAGCTAGTATAAATAGCGGCTAAGGCCTTTGTATTCAGTGTGCTTCCGTATTGTAATCGTCAATATTTTCAATTGAATTGAAAAACCTTTGAAGCTATTCTCCTGTGTTCAACTTCTTCATCATATTAACTGTGTGTTCTTGGTTTATTTACTCTGTTCTGTTCTTATTATTGTTTCTGTTGCACTGTAATCGTCCTAGAGTTCATTCAGAGTAATAGATCAATAATAAAGCTGAATTTACAGGTCCAACAATTGGTATCAAAGCAGGAATTGAATTCTTATTCGATTAATTCTGTTTTTGGTATTAATCTGCATTTTCTAGAACACCAGTCTTCTTCAGATTACCCTATTTTACTCTATTAAATCAGCTTCATCTTGTTCATATTTTTCTTCTTCTAATTTCAATGGCGAACTTGGCTAATACCTCGTTCATGAGTACTGGATCTCAATCAAAACCTCCCACACTCATCCGTGAGGAGTATCCGCAATGGAAGGTACGAACGATTAACTTTTTGGAGGGAATTCACCCCAGAATCTGTGAATTTCTCTACAATCCTCCTTATGTGCCAATGAATTTGATTCCAAGAGTTCTAGCTACTGGTACAACCCCTGAAATTCCTGAACATTACGAGCCAAGACCTATTGCTAACTGGAGTGATGAAGACAAGATATTRGTTGATTTGGGCAGCAAATGCAAAAGGTTGTTAATCATGGCAATACCTCATGAAATCTTCAAATGTATTGATCACTGCCAACTGTCCATGGATATATGGGCAGAATTGGAGAAACAGATTGATAGAGGTAAGAAAACACTCAAGAACAATCGAGCCATTTGCATTGATGAATACCACAGCTTCAAGGCTAAGGAGGGTGAATCCTTGTCGGACACATACTCCAGATTAAACACCTTAATTAGCAATTGCAAAAGGTATGGAGTAATGAGAACGGCAGAGGACAACAACTCTCTGTTCTTGAAGAGCCTTGGAATTGAATGGATGCACCTAACCATGTCTGTTAGCTCTCATCATCTTTGAATGTAAAAGTATCGAAAAAGTAACACAACAAGTTTTGACAGAAGATGATCTGTCACAGAAGACCGCAGAGGACATTCAACAATGTAGCCCATCATTCAAGACAAAAACGACAGAACCTCTGTCGTGTCTTACAGAGGTTCTGGAAGAATGTTCCTCTGTATCAAGCTTTCAAGTCATAAATAGCAGAACCTCTGTGGTGTCACACAGAGGGTCTGCAGTTAGTCTTCTGTGCGGATCTCTATGTACTTAGGTTTATTAGMTGCTCGTGCTAAACACGTGATCATGTCWGTAATCTGCTTTATTTGGACGGCTTAGATTAAATAATACGTCTAGGTCTGTCTTGGCGGTTATTTGCTTGTATAAAAGCAGCTTTAGGCCTTTGTATTTTATAAGCTTCCATTTTGTAATTGTCAACATTTTTCAATGTGAAAATCCTTTGAARCATTTTCTCTCTGTGTTSTYCAAGAGTTCTTCATTGTGTTCTTAATGATTTCCACCTGCTTGATTTACTACTGTCCGCTGCGTACTCAATGTCTATCTAATTAATCAAGTAAGTTTTCAATACCCTGAACTGAGTAATACGGTCCAACAATTGGTATCAGAGCTTTGAAATCAAATTTTTTTTTTGATTTGATTGTTCTTGGTATTCATTTTTTTTCTGCTCAAGAACACAGCTGTCTTCCTCAGTCTACTTATCCTAAGTCTTTCACTGTTTTTTTTAAATCATGTACTGTATTATTCTGTTTCTTCTTCCCCATTGGGCAAATATGGCTAATTCATCGTTTATGAGTACGGGTTCACAATCCAAACCTCCAACACTCATTCGTGAGGAATTTCCTCAATGGAAAATCCGAATGGTGAGCTTTCTTGAAGGTATTCATCCCAGGATCTGYRAATTYYWGTATAATCCTCCCCATGTCCCAATGAACCTCATTCCAAGAGTCCCTGCAACTCAAACTACCCCAGAAATTCCTGAGCATTACAAGCCACGTCCCAAAGCAAACTGGAGCGATGAAGACAAGAT